>NC_057808.1:159797045-160097045 GCF_018294505.1 Triticum aestivum | reverse complement strand
CCAGCGCGAGTACGATGGCGACGAGGTCGAGGCAGTGAAGCTCTTCCTCACCGGCGATGATGGAAGTAGTGGCGGCACTAGGGTTTGAGAGCTCGAGCGAGGGAGTGTGGTCGAGCGGAGTAAAAACAAAGTGAGGAAGGGGAGGGGTATTTATAGCTGAAGTGAAAAACTGTTCGCCCGAGGAAATTGGACGAACGTGCCCCTGACCCTTCTCATTCGCGCGACATGTGTCACCCACGTACTGAGAGGTGGCGATCGTGTGAGATCATGGGTGAATAGAATAATGTATCGTGGAATGTGGAACGATTTGAGCGGCAAACGCCGAAAATTCAGATAACATAAGTTTTAAAGTTCCGCTCGCAAATTCTTCAGCTGACAAGGACACAGTGAAGATTTTGAACGAGTTTCAAATAGAACGCACATGAAGAATTTGTGAATAGACTGGGTTGAGTTTAGCATAGAGGGGGAAGGGTTCGATCACATTCACTTAGCAGAAAAAGCAACTTGAAGAAATATAAATCAATGAATGCTGTAGAGGACATAAACTCATATATATACGTAGCCAATGAAGAACAACAGCGGAAAGAGTGAAGACATTGTAAAGTTGAAGAAAAAGAACAACTAAGGAATTTCAAAAAATAGGAAAAACTCAAATTGAGGATTTTCAACTTTTGTTGGTGGCGTGACCCACCGTATAAGAATGATGATTTCAGACACCGCGTACAATTGCCGTAGGGCTCTGAGAATCAAATTCTTTGTTAATTTCTTCACACTTAGAGTGTTAGTCTTCATTGATTGAAGAAAAACATTTCTTCGCGTGTTGCACAACTAAGTCATCAGTTTTGCATAAGTGTTAGGATGTGTGTCCTTTTCAAAGGACATTCGAAGATTCTAGGATATTTAGCTCACACCTCAACTTGCTAAATCTCTTCTCATCCAAGGGCTTTGTGAAGATATCGGCTAGCTTGTCACATCCCTAGTTCTGGTATGACCTAGACTAGCTATGTCATGTGTGCATCATGTTTAATTTTTTTCCTGAAATTTGAATTGAGGAAATTTGAAAGCCTCAGAACTTTAATTAAAAGAAGGGCAAATAACCCTGGAAAGTGCATCCAATGTTTCCAAAATGCTCTTCAATGATGTTTAATATTTTGGCAAGGGTTTTGGTCCAAACCAAAAATATGGAACATTTTTGAGGAATTATTTTAGCCATTTGGATTTAAGTCAATAAATATTTGAGTTGGATTTAATTCTTCTATAATAGAATTGCAAGTCCAACAATTCTGAAAATTTGTGAGTGGCTTTGAATAAATCGTATCAAGCCACATAATAAATATTTTCAGAAGCTACTAAAAATGATTTGGTATAAAAATCAAATCAAAACAAATTAAACAAAATAGAAAACAAACAGAAAAATAAACAAAACAGAACTCACCTGGCCTTACCTGGCCGGCCCGGTGGACAGCCAGCCCACCAGGCCCAGGTGCCAGTCGTCCTCAACCTTCTGCCAGTGGGTAGGAGGGCGTGTGGCCGACGCGCGCGCACACGCACCGTGCCACCTCCTGCTTCCGCCGACCCCTGGACGAGGTGATATGCTTCCCGTTGAGTCTAGATCAAGACCACCTCCTCTGCTCACCCTCTCCCTTGCCTTTCCCTCTCGTTTTGTGCTCGCCCGAGAGGAGCCAAAGCACGCCATCGCCGCAGCCCTAGCCACCATCGTCGCCCTCGCCTCTCCATCGTGTCCAGTCATTCCGTCGACGTCCTCATCCTCTTCACGCAGACGAACGCAAGCTGAGGAGTACCACGTCGTCGTCCTCGAGCTCGTCACCGCCGCATCTGCCCGTCGGACTTTGCCGTTGATTCACCGCCTACTGGACCTCCTCGAGCCGGCTGACCATCCCTACGACCCCGCTGTGAGCTCCCGAGCGTTCTTCCTCTCTCCCCGTGCTCAATCCCCTCCTCTAGCCACGCTAACCACCGGACGCGAGAGGTTTCGCCGCCGTGGTTCCACACCGCCGTGGCCTGGGCCACCGCAGCTCGCGTCCGCGCACGCCACCTTGCTCAGAAAGCTCCCAGGAGCCCAGAACTGCCGTCCGTTCGACCTCGCATGCACCGTAGCGTCTTAGCCATCAAGCCCGTACTCCGGCCGCCGCCGCTAGCTCGTTTCCGGCGAGCTCTGGCCACCCCAACTGCTGCCGCCTGTTGCAATGGATGCGCTCGAGTCCTGGCGTTCCGTAGCTGCAACCGGCGCTCAAAACCATTCCCCGTAGCGTATTTCTGTGGCGTCCCCGTCGTCGGTTTTGGTCACCGCCGGCGAACTCCGGCGAAGCCGACGTGGTGCCACCATTAGCCACTAATGGCGCTCTAATTAACCCCCACAGCCATTGACCGGTGGGCCCAGCTCCTCTAACAATTTTGGTTAGGTTTAACTAAAATCACTAATTATGACTGAACCTATGACACGTGGGTCCCAGCGTCAGGTTTGACCTGGGCTGACGCTGTTGACCTGATGACGTCACACTGACATCAGGCTGACGCAGTAAATCATTTTTTGGATTAATAATAATCCAGGAAATTCCAAAAATGTCATAAACTTCTAAAAATCGTAGAAATTCAACCGTAGCTCAGAATGAAATAAGTTATATATGAAAAATTATCAAAAAATCTAATCTATCCATTGGTACTAGCTTCATGCATGATAAATCAACTTAACCTTGCTGTATAGCTCAAAACATGTTAGTGCACTTTGGAAATTCATAGTTCGAATTTGAATTTGAACCTTTGGTTCAAATCAACTCAAACCCTTCTGTTGCTAGCTGCATTAGCGCAAATCACAGAATATTTCCATGTCATGATCATGCATCATATTGTGCATTGCATTGATTGTGTTTCCTCTCTGTTGCCGGTGTTTGTCCCCTCTCAGTAGACGTTGTCCTGACGATGAGATCGATGACACCGATGAAGAGCTATTACTATCTTCAGAAGTGCCAGGCAAGCAAAAACCCCTTGTTCATTCCGAAATAACCTCACTCTCTCGCTCCTGCTCTGTTTTACAGCATTAGGACAACAACGATTCAATTGTTACATGCTGCGGTAGTTGAACCCCTTTCCTCTGCATGACCTGTCATTGCCACAGTAAATAGATGAAACCCACTAGCATGAGTAGGAGTTGTTTGAGACCTGATGTGCCTACTCATTCATGCTTGTTTGTCATGCCTGCTACTGCTTAGAGTTGAGTCAGGTCTGATTCACCGGGGATGAGTTGGAAAGTTGTGAACATGTCCTACTGTTGAGAGCTAAGTGTGTGAACACGATTTGGTAAAGGTAGCAGTGAGAGGCCATGTAGGAGTACATGGTGGTTGTCTCATAGAAACCATCCTCAGGAACTGAGTTCTGTATTTGTGACCCATGAACAGTTACTACCACACATTGGGTTCCGGTAACTCGACCCCTCTCGGCTTATTAACCGCCTCGATCTCTGTCCAGGAGTTGCAACTAGTTTTTGGTGTTTGTAGGTTGTGTTAGTAGTCTACCAAGTGGCACCCGGTACAGGTGGGCTTGGGACAGACTAGGCACCATGGCACGATGTACCAAGCGTAGATCCATCCATCGAGGTGGGCTTGGGAACCCTGCACACATCGTTTGGGGCCGTGAGCGACACCTCGGCCGGATCTCCTTGCGGATGGAACCCGAATAGGCGATAAACCCGGACTAGAGACTTGCGTGGTGAGTCAGGTCGTGGCCGACTCCCTCGCCAGGCTTCCGCTTGAAGGTTGCCGAGATACACGACGTGTACATGGTGGTAAGTGGCGAGAGCGTGTGTGAAGAAGTACACCCCTGCAGGGTTAATATCTTCTATTCGAATAGCCGTGTCCGCGGTAAAGGACTTCTGGGTTGCCTGTACAGTTCATAGATAACTTGAAGTGGATACTCTGAAATGCACAAGATAAGCGTGAGTTCTATGGATGGCCTTCTCGTAGGGAGACAGGAGCGGATCCATAGTGGTGTATTGATATGGTGAATATGTGGACTCGTGTGCGCCACCCCAAAAGAGTTACTTGCAGTCGTAGTATAGGATAGCCACTGAGTCAAAGCTGGCTTGCTGCAGTCAAAATCCACCACCCCTTTGTTCATACTGATGCATATGTAGATAGTTCTGATGTAAGTCTTGCTAGGTACATTTGTACTCACGTTTTCTTATTTTATGGTTTTGCAGAGAGACTTCAGTCTCGCTAGTAGTTCCGCGTGGACTCTGACGTTTAGCTTGTTACCTCAGCTACGATCTTGTACCCTTGGGAGGGTCTTGTAGATAGTTAGGCTTCTCAGCCTTTTCCATTTGTAGTTGTCTGTACTCAGACAAGTTAAGCTTCCGCACGTGCTCATTGCTTGTATGACTTGAATGCTGGGTCATGAGACCCATGTTTGTAATATCTGACTCTTCGGAGTCTTATGAATAAATACTTTGAGTCATAGAGTTTTGTTGTGATGCCATGTTGTATTTACACATATCGGGCATATTGTGTGTATGATTGAAATTCTTGGTATGTGTGGGATCCGACTACATAGTTGTTTATCCTTGGTAGCCTCTCTTATGGGGAAATGTAGTCTAGTGCTTCCACCGAGCCATGGTAGTCTGCTACACCCCGATTTACCGGAGTCCTGCTAGCCCAGTTACTACCGCTCGGAACACTTAGACTGGCCGGCATGTGATCCACTTCGTTCCTGTGTCTGTCCCTTCGGAGAAATGTCACGCAGTCATTTCCGGAGTCCTGCTAGCCTGCTACAGCCCGGGTCCCTGGAGTCCTGTTAGCCCAGTTGCTATAGCCCGGATTCACACGCTGATGACCGACACGTTCGATGCTGGTTCATGTATGCCTGTCCCCGTAAGTTAGCACCACTTTGGGTTCACCACTAGTCATGTCGGCCCAGGTTCTTTGTCATATGGATACTAGCAACACTATCATATACGTGAGCCAAAAGGCGCAAACGGTCCCGTGCCAGGTAAGGTGGCACCCGTGGGAATACCGTGTGTGAGGCTTCGAAGTGATATGATGTGTTACATGCTAGATCGGTGTGACTTAGAATCGGGGTCCTGACATAGCGGTTCTTCAGTCCTTACATGCTCAATAGAGATGTCACCCTTCCATACATGATCACGAAGAAAATGATGATGAATCTGAATGTGCTTTGTCTTCGAGTGCTGAACTGGGTTATGAGCAATCTTGATGGCACTATCATTGTCACAGTAGAGAGGCACATTCTTCATGTTGACGCCGTAGTCCTTGAGAGTTTGCTTCATCCACAACAATTGAGCACAGCAAGAACCAGCAGCAATGTACTCAGCTTCAGCAGTTGACAGTGATACGCAGTTCTGTTTCTTCGAGGACCAACAGACCAAAGATCGTCCGAGGAAATGGCATGTGCCTGATGTTGACTTGCGGTCCACACGATCACCAGCATAGTCAGAGTCTGAATATCCAATGAGATTAAAAGTCGAGCCCTTGGGATACCATAATCCAAGTGTTGGTGTGTGAGCTAGATATCGAAGAATATGCTTCACAGCCTTATGGTGTGATTCCTTCGGTGTAGCTTGAAATCGGGCACACGTGCAAACACTAAGCATAATATCTGGCCTAGATGCACATAAATACAATAAAGAACCAATCATGGAGCGGTATACCTTTTGATCGAAGTCAATACCATTTTCATTAGTGCATAGATGGCCATTTGTGGGCATAGGGATTTTGACGCCATTACAATCTTGCATGCCGAATTTCCTCAGTACATCCTTGAGGTATTTCTCGTGAGATATGAATATGCCATTGCGCTGTTGACGAATTTGAAGACCTAAGAAGAATTTCAATTCTCCCATCATAGACATTTGATATTCTTCACTCATCATATAGGCAAATTCGTCACTTTAACGTTGGTGAGTACAGCCAAATATGATATCATCAACATATATTTGGCACACAAATAATTCACCATCATAAGATTTAGTGAAAAGAGTTGGGTCAAGTGAACCGGGTTTGAAGCCTTTCTTCATGAGGAATTCCTTCAAAGTATCATACCATGCCCGAGGGGCCTGCTTGAGGCCATAGAGGGCCTTATTGAGTCTAAAGACTTTTTCAGGATGCTTTGGATCTTGAAAACCTGGGGGTTGAGCAACATATACTTCTTCCTCAAGCTTACCATTGAGGAATGCACTTTTCACATCCATTTGATATAAAGTGATATCATGATGGTTAGCATAAGCAAGTAATATGCGAATAGCCTCAAGTCTAGCAAAAGGTGCAAAAGTTTCATCGAAATCAATTTCTTCAACCTGTGTGTAGCCTTGAGCTACAAGCCGTGCCTTATTCCTCACCACAAGGCCATTTTCATCTTGCTTGTTGCCGTAGGTCCACTTTGTGCCAATGATATTGTGTTTGCGAGGATCTGGACGTTTGACTAGTTCGCAGACGTTGTTGAGCTCGAATTGATGTAATTCCTCTTGCATAGGTTGAATCCACTTAGGCTCCAGAAATGCTTCATCTACCTTAGTGGGCTCTGTGATAGAGACGAAAGCAAAGTGCCCACAAAATTTAGACAAATGTGAAGCTTTTGAGCGTGTGAGAGGACCTGGAATGTTGATGTCGCTGATGATTTTCTCAATCTGCACTTCGTTTGCAACATGAGGATGAGCGGGTTGTCGTCGAGGAATTGGATCAGCATTTTGTTCAACACCATTTTCTTCAGGTGCATCAGCATGACGTTCTTCATGTTGTGGTATGATTTCTTCAATAGATTCTTCGGTGGGAATGACATCCTCAGTAGCCTTGAACTTGATAGTTTCCTTAGGTGACTGTTCATCTAGCACATGAGGTAGGTGCTCTCTTTGCGAGCCATTAGTTTCATCGAACCGCACATCTACAGTTTCAACAACCTTGTGGTGAACGTAGTTGAAGACTCTGTAGGTGTGCTAGTCCTTTCCGTAACCAAGCATAAAACCTTCATGTGCTTTCGGTGCAAATTTAGAATTGTGATGAGGATCTCTAATCCAACATTTAGCACCGAAGACTTTGAAATAACTCACATTGGGTTTCTTGTCAGTGAGGAGTTCATATGCAGTCTTCTTGAAGAATTTGTAAAGATATACCCTGTTGATGATGTGGCATGCAGTATCAATTGCCTCAATCCAGAAACGACGAGGCGTCTTGTATTCATCAAGCACAGTGCGGGCCATCTCAACAAGAGTTCTAATCTTGTGCTCCATGACGCAATTCTGCTGAGGAGTATAAGGAGCAGATCACTCATGAGTAATAACAAGTTCATCAATATAGTCATCAAGACCAAAATTCTTGAACTCAGTTCCATTGTCACTTTTGATGTGCTTGATCTTCACACCAAAGTTGGTTGAAGCCCTCGAGGAAAATCGTTTGAAGACTTCTTGCACTTCATGTTTGTAAGTGACAATATGCACCCATGTGTAACGAGAGTAATCATCAACAATAACAAAGCCATATAGAGATGCATCATTTGTAACTGCAGAATAGTGATTAGGACCAAAGAGATCCATGTGAAGAAATTCAAGTGGTTTACTGGTAGTCATGATCGTCTTTGCTGGATGTTTGGCCTTGGTCATCTTTCCAGCTTCACAGGCTCCGCACAAGTGATCCTTGAGGAATTTGACATTCTCAATGCCAATGACATGCTTCTCCTTCGCGAGCGTGTGCAAGTTCCTCATGCTAGCATGACCTAGTCGTCGATGCCATAGCCAGCCCTCTGAAGCTTTTGCAAGTAGACATATAGATGGTTGAGGTCCTGTAGAGAAATAACCAATATACAGATCTCCTCTCCTAAAGCCTTCGAAGACGTTGGAATTGTCAGCTTCCATGATCACAACACAACGATACTTGCCGAAGAAACAACCATATCAAGATCACAAAGCATTGAGATAGACATGAGGTTGTATCCTAAGGACTCGACAAGCATGAGTTTATCCATGTGTCGATCCTTTGAGATCGCAACCTTACCTACACCCAATACCTGACTTTTGCCTTTGTCAGCAAAGATGATATGCTTCAGATGCGATGGAGATAAGGGAACATCCATTAATAGATTCTTGTCACCAGTCATGTGATTTGTACATCCACTATTGAGGACCCACTCATTGGCTTTGGGTTGATCATCCTGCAGATGAATTAGTGCAGCTTACGAACTCATATACTTCATCAGTGAAGAATATGATATCAAATTCATCAGATCAATTTCATCAAGCAATAAAACAGATAAAGCTGTATGAAGACGTGAGAAATGAAGATTCATTTCTTCATCATTAGCATGTGTCCTTTCAGGCATTTTCAGGTCTCCAGCAAATTGTTCAGACGTTTAAGCACGTCTGGAGACCGGACCCTGCAGAAGAAATTAGTTCTTTTTCTTCACCACCCACATCTGAAGGGGTGGCAAAGAGTTCATCATTCTGCGAGCACCATAAGAGAACGGTGGCATTGAAACCAGTCCACTTCATTTCACATAAGAGGAGTTAGGGTAAGCATATGAATAAGCAGAGAAATTCTTCGAGGACTTATGAACATAATGATTAGAAGAATAATGCTCATATTCATAGCCCTTAAATTTTCCCGGCGAAACAGAAATGTTAGCACGATGATGTTCATATGAGGACTTTGATCCTTTTGAGGAATTTGATCCATGTGAGGAATTTGGTCCGTATGAGGACTTGGATCCATATGAAGAATTTGGTCCATATGAAGAATTTGATCTGGGGTTCCTATTCTTCACAGGTGGTGTCATGATGACATTCACCTGAAGATTTTCAAGGCACCTTTTGGGAACCCAGATTTTCTTCATAGGGGAACCGTTCCTGCAGTTAGTGCCAACATATCTAGCAAATACTTCACCATTCTGATTTTTGAACAGTTTATAGTTGGAGTCAAATGACTCATCAGAAGAATGAGGAGATTCACATGTAAAGCCAGATAGAGTAGATGGATCTACTGGAGGTCCCTTTGCAGCAACCCATGAGGTTTTGGGATACTGCTCAGGCTTCCAGTAAGTCCCATCAGCATTGAGTTTCATCTCAAAGGCAATACCTTCTTTCCTAGGGTTCCTGTTGAGGATCTGCTTTTTAAGCACATCACAAAGAGCCTGATGCCCTTTGAGGCTTTTGTACATGCCTGTCATGTACAATTCCTTTAGCCCTGCATCATCAGTGATACTAGCAATGTCCTCAGCTGAGGAATTAGTGATAGTAGAGGCAGGTGAAGAATTTGCAACATTAGAAGCATTTGAACATTCAGATGAAGAATTAGCAGATTCACGTTCAATGCACTTTAAACATGGAGGAGCAAATTCTTCCTGAGCAGTGCTAATGTTTGAGCAAGTAATGAATCATGCTCCTTCTGAAGATCTTCATAACTCACCCTTAGCTTTTCAAGATCTTGCTTTCTTTGAAGAAATTCATAAGAAAGCTTCTCATGATCAGATAAGAGAGTGTTATGATGACCTTGAAGGTTGTCAAACTTAAACTAAAGTCTCTGAAGATTTTCAGTCAAGGTTTTAGTGCGATCCATTTCTTCACCCAACATATCATCACTTTTGTCTAGCATGTTTTGAACCTTTTCAAAGGCCTTTTGTTGTTTCACAGCAATTTTAGCAAGTTTAGAGTAGCTAGGCTTGAGGTTTTCATCAGATTCATCCTCACTTGATTCAGAGGAGGGGTATTTGAGTACCTTGGCACCTTTTGCCATGAAGCAATAGGTGGGAGCATAGTCATCATCGCCTTCATCAGCCTTGTTGGTGAAGCCATTTTCTTCAGAGTTGAGGATGGACTTGCTGACGAATGCAGTAGCGAGAGCTAGGCTCACCACACCAGATTCTGACTCCTCAGATGCCTCCTCTTCCTCATGTTCCTCAGATTCAGCTTCAGAGTCCATTTCCTTGCCAATGAATGCCCGAGCCTTCTTGGAGCTGCTCTTCTTGTGAGATGAAGACTTCAAGGATTTTGATGATGAAGACTCTGAAGATTTCTTCTTCTTCTTTGAGTCATCAAAACTGTAATCCTTGTATTTCTTCTTCTTTGGTTCCTTTTCTTACTGAGGACAGTCTTGAATGTAGTGACCGGGTTTCTTTAATTTGTGGCATAGTCTCTTCTTATAGTCACTGGATGAGGAATCATTACTCCTTGAGGATTTTCCAAAGCGACCACGTCTTGAGAAATTCTGAAATTTCTTCACGAGCAGTGCTAGCTCCTGGCTCAGTTCTTCCGGATCACCAAGGCTACTACCAGAATCTTCACCTTCAGATTTAGAGACTGCCTTGGCCTTCAGGGCACGTGATCTGCCATAGCTCGAACCATAGAGATCTCTCTTCTCAGCAAGCTGGAACTCATGAGTGTTTATTCTCTCGAGGATATCAGCGGGATCAAGTGACTTGTAATCTCCACGTTCTTGTATCATCAGTGCCAGAGTATCAAATGACGAATCAAGCGATCTTAGCAATTTCTTCACCACCTCATGGTCGGTGACGTCAGTGGCACCAAGTGCTTGAAGCTCATTTGAGATGTCAGTGAGGCGATCGAAGGTTTGCTGGACATTCTCATTGTCAAGTCTTTTGAAGCGGTTGAAGAGATTGCAAAGAACGTCAACTCGAGAGTCATGCTGTGTTGAGACTCCTTCATTTACCTTGGACAGCCTATCCCAGATAAGCTAAGCAGTTTCCAAAGCACCCACTCTTCCATACTGCCCTTTGCTCAGATGGCCACATATGATGTTCTTCGCTTGAGAATCGAGTTGGTTGAATCTCTTCACATCAGCAGCATTCAGAGAAGGTGTGACTGAGGGAACACCATTTTCCACAACATACCAGAGATCGTTATCAATTGCCTCAAGATGCATTCGCATCTTATTCTTCCAGTAAGAGTAGTCCATCCCACCGAAGGTAGGACACCCAGCAGAGACCTTGATCATACCTGCGGTCGACATAACTAAAAATCCAGGCGGTTAAACCAAAATCACACAGAACAAGGGAGTACCTTGCTCTGATACCAATTGAATGTGCATTATATCAACTAGAGGGGGGGTGAATAGGCGATTTTTTATGAATTCTTCACAGAGGAATTTTAGGGTGAGGAAATTCCTAAGCGAAGAACTACTTGCAGCAGAATAAGTACTCAGATGCAAACATTACAGAACATAAGCATGGTCATGATGAAATGTAAACACGCACAGAGTACATAAAGCGTAAGCACGGGACAAAACAGACTGAAGAAATTGAACTGAGGAAATTGAGAAAGTCTTCAGTCAAAGTCTTCAAACAGATATGAACAAGCACACAACACAATAATGAGAAAATCGAAGATCTGAGGAAATAGAACCAGTAGGCTTGGTGAAGAAAATGAGTTGGTAGACCAGTTCCAACTGCTATGACAGTTGTACGTCTGGTTGGAGCGGCTAGGTATTTAAACCTGAGGACACACAGTCCTCACCGTATTCTCCTTGAGCTAAGGTCACACAGACCTCGCCCAATCACTCGTGGTAAGTCTTCAGGTGACTTCCAAACCTTCACAAACTCGGTCACTCGACGATCCACAATTTCCTCTTGGATGCTCTAGACCATGATGCCTAACCGTCTGGAAGATGCACAGTCTTCAAAGGTAACAAGCATCGGATCCACGCAGGATCAATCTCTTCAATGATGCTCAATCACTTTGGGTTTGTAGGTGTTTGGGTTTGGGTTTCCTCACTTGATGATTTACGCTCAAAGTCCTGGGAGGATGGGATGCTCTCAAATGACAAGTGTCAGTTTCTCTCGGAGCAGCCAACCAGCTAGTGGTTGTAGGGGGCGGCTATTTATAGCCTAGGGAGCAGCCCGACATGATAAGACATAAATGCCCGTCAATGATATGACCGATAGGTGGGTAGATATTTTTGAACAGCTGGCGCGTAGCACAGCAACGGTCGGAAATTTGACTATCAAATTCCTCAGGGCTATCATGTTCCTCACTTGTAGGCAATCCGCACTGGCGAATTCCTAACTCCTCAGTCAGAACAAATTCCTCAGAGACCAGAAGAGCTTCGTCTCTGTTACTCAAGAAATTGACTGAACTGTATGAGATTTCCAATGGCTTCACTCGAAGGGATTGGTAGGTGTAGGGTTTTGAGTTGAGCATCACTTGGAATTTTTTTTCCTTAGTATTTCCTCGACCCCCCTTTAACAGTACGGTGTTTCCTCTGACTCAACAAAGAGAAAAAGAAACTACGAAAACAAAATTCTTCACGCTTCATGTTCCTCGAATGAATACCATGTCTTCAAGGTCACACCAATTTCTTCACTTTCAAAGTCTTCAGAAATCTGAAGTCTTCAGTCGAAGAACTTCATTTTTAGGGGTCGACTTTCTCTGTAAATATCAAACTCCTCATAGACTTATAGACCTGTGTACAGTCACAAACGCATCAGTCACTTAACCTATAAGTCTTCAATACACCAAAATCACTATGGGGCACTAGATGCACTTACACTGCCTCGAAGCTCCGATGAAAGGGAGAAGGGTCGTCGTCGACGTAGTCGATCACGGTGGCATCAACAGCGGTCTCGGGGTCTACCGGAGACAAGAGGGGGAAGAAACAATAAATACAGAGCAAACAAGTGCAATTTTATGCTTGACAAGACAATAAGCAGACTAGGGGTGTTCTAACGCGGTGCTACACGATACTGGCGAAGGGTGATAACATCCGGGAAGTTTTCCCGGAGTTAGGCATTTTCGGACAGACGAACCGGAGGGGAAAAGTTCGATGATCGCTATGCTAGGGGCATGTGACAGATGAATGGAGAGCGTATTTGGATCGTCATATTTTTTGAGCAACTTTCATGTATAAAACTTTTTCATCCGAGATACGGATTATTTTCTAAGATCTTTTTAAAGATTTAAACAATATTCTGAAATTCCCTGAAATTCTGCTGAGTCTGAGAATTCACCAGTTTTAAACATCTTTTAGCTGTTTTCAAAATGCTACAGTATTGTTCTGTACATCCAATGATTTTGTGCCTTATATCAATTTTGAGCATTTTTCTGTGATCTACATGTTAGTACCAATTACATCCATATTAGAGTTCATTTGCTTGATCATCAACAACACTGAATTAGCTACGAAAATAAAGCTGTTTTTTAGTTTTTCACTTAACAGAACATAGAACTTTGTGATTTTTGTAGGAATTAATCCATACATCAAATGGATTTGGTCCAGTGGGAGGAAATGGAGTTTGTCAAGTATACTTTCTACTCATATTATTCTTAGCCATGTTAACAGTTGTTTAGGCGCTTTTTAGGGGCTGACTAGAGGGTTAGTCATAGTAGAAATAGAAAGGCTAGCAAGTAGCTACAGTAGCTAGAAGTACAGAGTATAGTAAGCAGTGACAGTAGTAGGATGCAGCAGTAGCGCCGTGGTAGCAAGCAGCAGCAGGCGAGCCGGAGCAGCACTCGCGCGTGGCCGGGGGCGCGCGCTGTGCGGAGGCGGGTGCGGCGTCGGAATGGCGGATGGTGCACGGGTGCGTCCAGCGGGGCGGCCAGGGGCACGGGCCGGTACGGGAGAGCGATGGGCGACGGGGAGTGCAGGCGCGGACGGAGTGCGGGCACAACAACAAGAAGCAACAGTAGCGACTCGGAGCGGCAGCAGGTCTAGAAGTCGCAGCAGCAGTGACTGGAGTGGCGCGTAGAGGGTGCGGTGGGGAGTTAGCACGGGGAGGCGACGCAGGCGAAGCACGAGCTCGACGCGGTTACCGGGGGGTTCAGGGAATTAGCGCAACGCGAGGCGCGGCGAGCGCGGCCAATGGCCGGGGACCGAGCGGCGCGGGCAGAGTTCTACGGTGCAAAATACGGAGGGGTAGGAGGAGGGGAGCACGCGGTGCTCACCGGGAGCCGATAGTGGTGCAAAGCCAACTTGGGGAGTGCTTGAGGTGGCCAGATTCGACGGAGCTCGCAGGCGAACTTAGTGGAAGAAGACGACGATCCGGCTATGGAGAGGGTTACGGCTCGCTTTCGTCTCCGTAGTGGACGCAATGGACGACGGCAGTCTTCGTGGATGCAACGACAAGGCGAGAGGTGGCCGGTGGACGCGGTAGAGTGAGGCGGGCGGCGACGGCCGCGCTCGGCGACGGATCTGGAGGAGGGGGACGAGTGCGTGGTCGAGAGAGAGAGAGAGACGGGAGTGGAGTCGATGAGAGCAGACGAGGGAACCGAAGGGGCGAGGGGGGGTGCTTATCATAAGATTTGGATCAAGCGAGGATTAGCAACAGTAATGTGATGATCTGCCATCATCAGCACGGGATTACTGTATCTTAATTATCCGGGCGTCACAATTCTCCTCCACTACAAGAAATCTCGTCCCGAGATTTTAGGAGGTAAAAGGAAACAAAACAGGGTATTCATACGAAGACGATCCTCGAGTTCCCAAGTGGCTTCATCTTCAGAGAGATTTGACCACTGAACTTTTAGAAATTTGATATCCCTCAAACGGGCGCGACGTTCAGCTTGATTCAGAATGCGGACTGGATGCTCTTTGTAAGTGAGATCATTGTGCAGTGGTTGAGCTTTATTAGCCGTGTGGTTGTTGCAATAAGCCTTGCGACTTAGGGCATCACCATGACATTAGCCTTGACAGGGGTATAAGAAATACCGTAGTCATAGTCTGGGATTGCTTCCATACATCGCCATTGACGGAGATCCAGATCTAGCTAGGTAAATGATTACTTCAGACTTTGATGATCGGTGAACATCTCGCAACGATTACCAAGAAGGAAATGCCGCCACAACTTTGATGCAAGTTTAACTGCAGCTAGTCCAAGGTCATCGACTATGTAGTTCTTATTGGAAAGACATCCTGGAATTCAGAAATGACTGGAGCGTTTCCAACTCTTACAAAAGGAGAAGCGTTTAACACATTCAAGAAATAAATCCATGCTTCGGCATTTCAAACAAGATGAACATGTAGCTTACTATCTCACTCGAAGGATGGAGTAGATGGCCAGTTTTACTGGCGCAAATGATAGAAGCGGTATGTGTTTTCAACCATTCTATTCCCAGAATGAGGTCGATATTGGATGACTTCAAAACAATGGGAAAAACATGGAATTCCAACCCTTCAATTTCAACGGGGACATTGTGACTAATCAAGGTGGTTCGACATTGCCCCAATGCAGCTTGGAATTCTGACAAAGTGATGGCAGTTCCAAGAGGTAAGGAATGTTCGTGGCTAACTCACAATTTGAGCAGCAGGACCTTTCAGGTAGTAAGCCACGAAGGTGACATAGTTGGCAAGGGTTACGTCAGTAGACTCAAACTCGAAAGTGATGTCATGAAGCCAGTCATCAGCATCAAGGGGCTGAGTTGAGCTATGGTAGATGACAGGGTTGAGACGCGAAAAGTCTTGCAGAGTCACTGGGGCTAGCTGTTGATTCATATTGGGACACGGAAACTGAGCCATGACTCCTTCCATTAACTCGCAATTCAGCTCAACTGTTGTTTCATTTCGGCCGTGTATTCGGGAGGTGGTGGATTGTCGCCACCACGGTCACGATCAGCGGGTCTAACCATCCTGCTTAAAGCAATAGGGGGTAGTATAGCAAGGGGTGGAGCAAGTGTAAGGATTCCTTCATGATGTAAACCGAACAATTAGCAAAGGCGTGGTATGTACAAAGCAGTAGTCATTGAATACATACAGCTAAATATTCGGAGCCAATTACACGCTGCTCATATGAGTTCTGACAAGAGAAATGTCATACTAGGCGGCATGCACGCAAGCGATGGAGGACTACAACAGGACATAGGAAAAGCTACATCAGCGTCTGGGAAAACAACTGGAGCGAGGGATTAGCAAGTGACGATGCAGGGTGCCCTCGATAAGAGGATCCTGCAGCCAGTGGATATTGCAAAGCAGAACTTGGCTCCAATTCGAGAAAAGGGTAATACAAATCTCCGGGTGGATGTGCTCACGAGATCCTAATGTTAGATTTAGCAAAATCATTTAACCCAAATAGAAGAGAGATCAGATTCCCAGAGTAAAGAAGAGGAATAAAAGATCCTAATACCACCCAATGGCGACGTGGGGCTGTAAGCCACACAGCCATGTTAGTAAAACAGTTTTTCCAAGACTAGACTCAACTTCGGCCAAGGAGTTGGAAGGGGGGTTCCTACAGGCACTCGGCTCTGATACCAACCGATTCAATCATACACTAATCATACACGCAAACGTGTACGATGAAGATCAGGGACTCACGGGAAGATATCACAACACAACTCTAAACACAAATGAAAGCCATACAAGCTCCATATTACAAGCCAGGGGCCTCGAGGGCTCGAATACATAAGCGAGTCAGCGGAAGAAACAATATCTGAGTACAGACATAAGTTAAACAAGTTTTTGCTTAAGAAGGCTAGCACAAACATCAACGATCGAAGAGGCAAGGCCTCCTGCCTGGGACCTCCTAACTACTCCTGGTTGTCGGCGGGCTCCACGTAGTAGTAGGCACCCTCGGGGTGGTAGTAGTAGTCGACTGGGGTGGCGTATGGCTCCTGGGATCCACCATCTGCTTGCCACAACCGGAAAAAAGAAAGAAGGGGGAAAAGGGGGAGCAAAGCAACCGTGAGTACTCATCCAAAGTACTCGCAAGCATCAGATCTATACTAAGTATGCATTGGTATCAAATGGAAGGGCTGTATCTGTGGACTGAACTGCAGAATGCCAGAATAGAGGGGAAGGCCGAGCCAAGCGAAGACTAGCATCTTCAAGCAGCTCGAAGCATCTTGCAGCATGTAGAACAGTATAGAATAGCAGTTTAATTAACAAGCATGTTGTAACATTAAGGCCTAGATATCCTTCCTCGACTCCATGCGAGAAAGCAATCCCGGAGCCAACATATCCATCACATATCTCAAGTATCCAGTTCTAGTTGTAATGGATCAGGATACAAGTCTGAATGTCTGTTACCGTGGACACGATATTCGAATATATATCTTCCCTGCGGAGTCCACCATGTTTTCCAACATGCTTTATTACTCTAGCAGGACACACTTTCCTGGGTCATGCCCGGCCTCGGAAGATCAACACGTCGTAGCCCTACCTAGGCTCAGCAGAGAGGTCTCCGCTGGTCAACATCCTAAGCACTCCGGGGTCTGGGCCCATCGCCCATTGCACTCGGGGTCGTTGTGTGCAGGGTGGATACCAGCACCGCTTGGGATGGCCAGTACGATCCGACCATGCCACAATGTTGAACTGGACGTCTGACAAAGCTTCGGTTAATACTGCGACATCAAGGCCCATAACTATTCTCGCGTGCTGGTTAGTGCGTAAAGGCTAGAGGCCAACTCAGAACAAATACCCAAACCTGTTAGTGCACTATTAAAAGAAGTGACGGCTGTCGGGACAAGTCCGGAGCTACCACCCGTCCCGGGTGATACCGCTAAACAGCCAGCCGCCACCGTAACTCCTCGGGTGCTCTCCGGGCCCTCCCGACTTTCACCAATGTCTCAAGTAAAGCCAAGGTAACCGTGTGGCCAAACATCAAGGGGAAAACCCGAGGAATCACCCTCAGAGGATTCCACTCGATGTAATCACCAAGGCGAACGTAAGAGGAACCACACTCGAGATTCACACATGAGGTGTTGCACGACAGAGCCGTATCGGGAATGGTGAAGGAGGAACCACCCTCGTTGACCGCGACCGAATAGCTACACTATAGAATTATCATCAGGAGTGCGTTATGAGGTACCACCCTCGACACTCGATAGTAGCTCTGTAGTGTCAAGCAACAAAAGGGGCGTGATGTGATGTGAGGTGTCGGGTTTTGGTCGTCGATCACGTTGATCGAGTCGTTGATGCTGAAGCAGGGGCAACAAGGACAAGGTGGGGGTCACTGATGGATCACTAACCAACCTATACTAAGCAGTTTAGGATAAACAGGTAGGTAACAATAAGCAGGTTACAAAAGTAGGCGATGCATCAGAATAGGAGCAATCAATAACAGTAGCAAAATATAATGCAAGCCTGAGAGAACGGAATGGGCGATATCGGGATGATCAAAGGGGGGCTTGCCTGGAAGCTCCGCTGAAAGGGAAGAAGGGTCATCATCTACGTAGTCGATCACTGTGGCATCAAAAGCGGTCTCGGGGTCTACTGGAGAGAAGAGGGGGAAGAAAAAATACATACAGAGCAAACAAGTGCAATACTATGCATGACAAGACAATAAGAAGATTAAGGGGTGTTCTAACGCGGTGCTACATCATACCGGCGAAAGGTTATAACATCCGGAAAGTTTTCCCGGAGTTAGGCATTTTCAGACAAACGAACTGGAGGGGAAAAGTTCAATGATCGCTATGCTAGGGGCATGTGACACATGAACGGAGAGCGTATTCGGATTCTTCATATTTTTCTGAGCAACTTTCATGTATAAAACTTTTTCATCCGAGATACGGATTATTTTCTAAGATTTTTTTAAAGATTTAAACAATATTCTGAAAATCCCTGAAATTCTGCTAAGTCTGAGAATTTGCCAGTTATAAACATCTTTTAGCTATTTTCAAAATGCTACAACTACTGTTCTGTACATCCAATTATTTTGGGCTTATATAGATTTTGAGCATTTTTCTGTGATACATGTTAGTACCACTTACATCCATATTAGGGATCATTTGCTTGATCATCAACATCACTGAAGTAGCTACGAAAATAAACCGTTTTTCAGTTTTTCACTTAACAGAACATAGAACTTTGTGATTTTCGTAGGAATTAATCCATGCACCAAATGGATTTGGTCCAGTGGGATGAAATGGAGTTTGTCAAGTATACTTTATACTCATATTATTCTTAGTC
Organism: Triticum aestivum; assembly: GCF_018294505.1. Lineage (NCBI taxonomy): Eukaryota > Viridiplantae > Streptophyta > Magnoliopsida > Poales > Poaceae > Triticum > Triticum aestivum. The sequence goes on along the minus strand of NC_057808.1, from coordinate 160,078,182 downwards.
ATGGTAACAGTTGTTTAGACGCTGTGTAGGGGCTGACTAGAGGGTTAGTCATAGTGGAAATAGAAAAGCTAGCAAGTAGCTACAGTAGCTAGAAGTACAGAGTATAGTAAGTAGCAGCAGTAGTAGGATGCAGCAGCAGCGCCGTGGTAGCAAGCAGCAGCAGGCGAGCCGGAGCAGCACGCGCGCGTGGCCGTGGGGCGCGATGTGCGGATGCAGGTGCCGTGTCGGAACGACGGACGGGCGGGCGAGCGAGCAGTGCAGGCGCGCGGTGCGCGGGCGCGTCCAGCTGGGCGGCCAGGGACACGGGCCGGTACGGGAGAGCGATGGGCGATGGGGAGCGCAGGCACGACCGTAGCGCAGGCACAACAACAAGAAGCAGCAGTAGTGACTCGCAGCAGCAGCAGAGCGGCAGCAGGTCTAGCAGTCGCGGCAGCAGCGACTGGAGTGGTGCGCAGAGGGCGCGGTGGGGAGCTAGCACGGGGAGGCGACGCAGGTGAAGCGTGAGCTCGGTGCGGTTACCGGGGGGTTCAGGGAATGAGTGCAACGCGATGCGCATCGAGCGCGGCCAATGGCCGGGGACCGAGCGGCGTGGGCAGAGTTCTACGACGCCAAATACGGAGGGGTAGGGGGAGGGGAGCACGCGGTGCTCGCCGGGAGCCGGTAGTGGTGCAAAGCCAGCTCCGGGAGGGCTTGAGGTGGCCGGATTCGATGGAGCTCACAGGCGAACATGTAAAATATCGTGGGAAGCGTTAAAATATCGTGGATGTTGTCGTGGCTTACAAGATGATCGATCAAGAGTTTGATCGAGAGATACATAGAGAAGGTCGGTAGAGGAGGAGTTAGATAGAAGAAAGGATAGGAGAGGTTTACAATTCAAACACTAGTCCTATCCCTATACAACTCTATTTTAACACTCCCCCTCAATCTGAACCTAAGGAACTTCAAGGTTGGGATTGTATTTGAACTCATCGAGCCTTCTCACAGTAAGTGGTTTTGTAAAGCCATCTTATATCAAGCAACTTGTGAGCTACTCTTTCTCTGACAAAGTGAAAGTCAACCTCAATGTGTTTTGTACGTGCATGAAAAACATGATTAGCTGAAAGATAGGTAGCACCATTATTATCACACCATAATCTTGCAGCTCGTGGAGTGTCAACTCTAAGCTCATAAAGTATAGTCTGAATCCACATGACTTCAGCCGTAGCATTTGCCAAAGCTTTGTACTCAGCCTCAGTACTTGACCTTGAGATTGTAGCCTGTTTTCTTGCACTCCATGATATAAGATTTGTACCCAAGAACACTGCGAATCCACCTGTGGACCTTCTATCATCAGCACACCCTGCCCAGTCTGCATCAGAGTAGGCAGACACAAGCATGGAAGGAGACTTGACAATTTTTAGTCCAAGATCTCCTGAAAATTTGAGATACCTCACAATTCTTTTAACTTCAGCCTAGTGAACGGTAGTTGGTGCTTGTAAGTACTGGCATACCTTGTTCACAGAATAAGAGATGTCAGGACGTGTAAGAGTTAAATACTGTAATGCACCTACAACACTCCTGTAGTTTGTTGCATCCTTAGGTCCAAGAGCCTCTCCAATGTCAATTGTGAGTTTTTCTAAAGTTGAGATTGGTGTACTTACAGGCTTGCAATTTTCCAATCCTACTCTCCTGAGAATGTCATTTGCATATTTTTCTTGTGACAAAAGTATACCATCTTTCAACTGCTTAACCTCTATGCCAAGGAAGTAATGAAGATACCCCAAGTCCTTAAGAGCAAACTCCATCTTTAAATCCTTAAGCAGGTAGGTAGTAGCATCTGTACTCAACTAGCAACAATTATATCATCAACATATACCAGGACAAATATAGTAACATTGCCTTTATTGTAAAAGAATACTGAGGTATCAGCTTTAGACGGTGTAAACCCAAGTTGATGTAACTTTGTGCTCAACCTTGAGTACCGGGCTCTTGGGGCCTGTTTCAAACCATACAAAGCTTTATCTAACTTGCAAACATGATAAGGTGTGCTCTTATTTTCATAACCTGGTGGTTGTCGCATGAAAACCTCTTCTTCCAGAACACCATGAAGAAACACATTCTGAACATCTAGCTGCCTTAAGCTCCAACCTCTGGAAACAGCAATAGACAATACAAGACGAATAGTAGCTGGTTTAGCAACGGGGCTGAAGGTATCTTCATAATCAATACCAAACCTTTGTTTGAAACCTTTTGCAACCAATCTAGCTTTATATCTGTCTATGCTCCCATTACACTTCCTTTTAATTTTATACACCCATTTACAATCTATGACATTTTTGCCCTTTTATGATGGTACCAAGTGCCAAGTTTTATTTTTCATGAGTGCCTCATAATCCTAATCCATGGCTTCTTTCCAATCTTTATTAGCAAGTGCATCATGCAAATGAGTTGCTTCACCCATACTAGTAAGGAAAGCACGTTTGATTTTATCATACCTTATGGTACCATCCTTGTACTCCTTTTCCTTGAAAATACATGATTGGGATCTAGTATGTCGACATGGAAGTTCATGTGCTTGCAATGGTACATTAGTTCGGGTATCACTTGGCACAGAAGATCTCAGTGTAGCTGGTTCAGCAGTAGAATTGTTAGCCACAGAAGATCCCGCCGGATCCCCTGCATCGCCCAGCTCCCGATCCGAGACAACCAGGGAGCCAGAAATCCCCCTCGTGATTACCGCGCCAGCAGGCGCGCCGTCTATGCTGGGCCCCAGGCTGGTCGTTCGGTCGGCCGCTGGCCCGTCCCGCGCGTGTGCGACGATTGGCGAGGCGCGCTGGCCCACGTTGGCTGGGGTAGAAGGGCCCGCGCTGTTGGGGCGGTCGGCCACCACATCCGCTGTTGCATGCCGCGCACTGGGATCCTTCTGGGATCACGCACCTGCCGCACTGTCTGCTGGATCCTCCCCGGATCGCGCACCTTCGCTGCCACCTGAATCAGCCTGGGATCTGCTACCCTTGTTTGTATTCTCTTGCATAAAATGACAGTCTGAATCTGCACACTTAACACCAAAATTAAAATTTCCTTTTTAATTGGAACTAGTCACATGATCAGCACTATTTAACTCGCCGCCGTGATCAAGACTAGGAATGTAGTCAGAAAGAAGTGCAATTTCTGCACGAAGTAGGGCTCCGGCATTTGGATGAAGCTTTGCAAAAGGAAATATTGTTTCATCAAATACAACATCACGAGAAATATATATGCGTCCAGTGGAAACTTCAAGGCACTTGTACCCTTTGTGAAGATTACTATAGCCAAGGAAAACACATTGAGTGGAACGGAATTCAAGTTTGTGTCGGTTGTATGGACGAAGATTGGGGTAGCATGCACACCCAAAGATTTTGAGATAGTTATAGTCAGGTTTTTTGATGAAACAATTTTTCCAAGGGAGTAATATTACCAATTACTTTACTAGGAAGACGATTGATAAGATAAGTGGTGGCAATAAAGGCTTCATCCCAATATTTGAGTGGCATTGATGCATGAGCCAGAAGAGATAGACCGACTTCAACAATATGACGATGCTTACGCTCAGCAGAGCCGCTTTGTTGATGAGCATGAGGGCAAGATACATGATGAGCAATACCAATATTGCGAAAGAAAGAGTTGAGTTTTTCATACTCTCCTCCCTAGTCACTCTGGACTGCAATGATTTTCCTATCAAATTGACGTTCAACAAGTTTTTGAAATTCTTGAAAAACAGAGAGAACTTCAGACTTAAATTTAAGCAAGTATATCCAAGTGAACTTGCTAAAATCATCGATGAAACTAACATAATATTTCTTTCTTCCAAAAGAATCTCTTGCATGACCCCATACATCACTAAAAATAAGTTCCAATGGAGCATGAGACACACTATTTGACCTAGGATAGGGAAGTTGGTGACTCTTTGCACATTGACAAGCATCACAAACTGACTCAATATTTTGACTAGATGACAATGGAAGATTGCCTTTATTCATTACTTGGTTGACTATGATCGACGAAGGATGTCCTAATCTTTGATGCCATCTTGCCAAGGAGGGCTTGACGGCAGAGTAAACTTGATGACGACGACGCTTTCGGTTAAGTGCTCCGGATGTAATGGGATACAAGCCTCCAATGCATCTACCGCGATGGATGAGCTCCCTCGTTGCCCGATCCTTTATAAAGAAATACGTAGGATGAGTTTCAAAGAAGACATTATTATCATAAGTCAAACGAGACATAGATGCAAGGTTTTTGTCGGCTTGTGGAACATGAAGGACATCTTTAAGAATTAAATCACGTTTAAGATTAGGGGAGTTAATAGATGCTTGACGAATATGACATATATCCATACCTCCACCGCTAGCTGTGTGAATTTGATTGTTGCCGAAGTACTTCTCCCTCATGGACAGCTTCTCAAGTTCATTGGTGACATGGTCGGTTGTCACGACCGGATTTTCAGGATATAAATTCCTAGAAAAATGGTCTGTGAGCTCACCAGCCCCAGGATTACTGTTAGCTGATGAGGTACCAACTTGATACAAGAACTCCAAGCAAGTACAAAAAAAAATGTAGTCCAAGACCATTCAGGCCTAGGAGTACAACATTTGGTTTCTAATGATCGAGGGCGGAAGCGATTGGATACATCTGTGTCTATGGGACTCCATTTCCCACAAGAACAGCTGACCAGGATAACTCCTATCTTCGCGAAGCTGCACACGTCAACGCGTAGGTTCCGAGGTTGTCACCGCGATGCTTAACTCCGAGCAAGGAATCTAGCCAAGACAATAGCCAGGGACAAGCCAGTGAGTACGTTTGAATGTACTCGCAAACATTAAGAACACGGGTATAATAAATCAAAAAAAACATGCTCTGGATTATTATGTGATCACACGTCTGTCACGAAAAGGTACGAAAACCATGATGCACACATGTGGTTAAAATAATTCAAAGTAAAATACTGGGGTGCCAAACAAGTGTCTGAAAGACTCCTCGAGCGGAAAATGCGGAAAAATAATACAGGTGCCAAACGAGTGTTTGAATGACTCCTCGAGCGGAAAATGCAGAAATAATAATGCCGCGGTCGGGCGTCGGGGTGACACCACATAAAGGGCTTATAAAAGATAAAAGAACAACAAGCATGCCACAGTCGGGCGTCTAAGCGACACCACAGAAGGGGCTTATAAGAAAATAATCACGGCGAATATCCAGGAGGAAGGACCATCCCAGGGATACTCAATAATATACGTAATATAAATGGTTAGTCCAAAATAATAAAGATCATAATCCATAGGTACCATAATCATAAACAGTATTTAGTACAGTCGTTTCTCCATCCGAAAACCGATAATTTAGCCAAGTCGTATCTCCATTCGAATACCGTTACAGAGTTCTAGTTAAATCATTCTCCATCCGAATACCATTACCAGACTCAACTCAGACTGTGGTCTTTTCTCAAGAACATGACTATCCAACAGGATATATCCTCTGCAGAGGGAGTACCATTCTCCACGAGTAACGGGATTACTTAGTCCCTCGGGACTAATTCCGTCTACGGTCTTTTGATTGAAAACACGCCTGACCTGCACACACCAGCTTAACTCACCAGTGTCTGGAATCACCCACGACACCTGCCAAGCAAAACTCTAAGTGGGGAGGCTACAACCTCGACGTAGCATGGGATCACAAAATTTATACCGCGCGCAAACTGGGGAAGCTATCCCCTTCGGCTACAACCGAAACACCCATGCCCCCGGACCGAATGACAGGCTTTAATCCATGGCCATGGGACCCTCATCACGGCCTCTCTGTACGGTGTGTGCTTTGGAAAGGGGTTGACAACCTACTGAACCATACCCTGTCCCCTGCAGGGACAAGTGGTGGTACCAAAAAAAAGGAAGCTATTGATCAAGACTTGGTCTACAACCGACTCAGGTGGTCCAAGAATCCACCAACCATATTACCACTAGTGAAATAAATCACCACTCCTCGAGCCTCACCATGCTATGCCGGGCATACTCGTCTTGACGAGGGATTAGGGACAAGCTCGTGTCTACCCAAGACCACGACTTTCCTGGCTTCCTACCGGTGTGCAAGAGAAGCTCACGAGGATGATCCAAATCATTTGTGTATCCTTGCTGACCATAAAACAACTCCAAAGTGCACTCATGCACGAGACTATACCGATACATAAACTACCACATACTCCAAGTCACAAGGTGTTGTGATCGCATCAAAACACCTCAACAAAATATTATGCCAGAGTTCAGAAATGCTTGCCTTCAAGAGTATGCAAAGGATGCACTTATTGGAAGCTTTCCTTTTCCTCCAAAAATCCTATTTTGCAAAATACACAAATACAAATATTTCAAACACAGTACCAAAACCTGTCTCAAATATTTTTGAAATAAATCTTAAAATAAACTAGATGAAATTTGAGAGAGGTAGGAAAAAGAAATAACTCATTTGGAGTTTTATTTTAAAAGTTATAGCCAGTCAAAGTTTGGTCAACTCTGTTTTTAAATATAAAAACCAGAAAAAGGAAATCGCTTCGAGGGAAATACGCTTTCGCAGCAGAGAAACGTACGCGGGGTTTTGCGCCTTCACTTAAACAGAGAGAGGGCGGACGTGCGAGTCGCTGACAGTGGGTCCATAGGGCCCACTAGTCAGGTTTGACTGGTCTCCCTCTCCCTCCTTTCTCTGTGCCCGAACGGTGGCGAGGCTCCGGCGGTCGCCGGCGACGAACGGCGGCTCCTCGAGGGCATCTGCGGGCAGGGATGGGTTGGCTAGACCGCGGCGATCCTCTGGGTGGTTGTTGGGTCGGCGGAGGTGGAAGGAGTCGCCGGCGGCGAGCTCCGCGGCGGGGGAAAGCTACGGTGGTGAAGTGACATTTGGGTTCCGGTGATCACCGATCGAGCTTGGGTAGCTGGGCAGTTCCGCAAGACTATGGGGAAGTTCTTGGTGGCGCTGGATTGGCGAAAGGGTGGCCGGCTGCGACGAATCACACCGGAGCTTCGCGGCGGCCGAGCTGGCCGGAGTTGAGGAAGACGGCCACTACGGGTCGATCTACTGCGTGGGAAGCTCTACGGGGTGGGTCTGATGTCGCCTGAATGCTCGGAGGGGCTCGGGGTTCCTTTATATAGGCGCTGGAGGTCGGACCGTGGCGGTAGAAGATAGGATCGCCGGCGACAGCCGTTGCTGTAGTTGCAGGGCATCGTGGCGGCCACGAACGCGTCCCGACGAGTGGGAGGATAAGCACGGCCTGTGCTCTGAGGCAGCTGGCGCGCGCTGGTGGTTTGGGCGGCGCCGTCCACGGCGGAATCTGCTGCCGACGCCGGCGTGCCGCCAAGGGCGCAGCCAGCGGCGCAGCAGGGCGTCAGAGATACCGTGGAGCAGGGGGCGGCTAGTGCGCGGTTCAGCGATGCAGAGGGGCCAGGGTCGCGTCGAGTGCGGCAGTGCGGCGTGTCGGTGTAGTGCGCGCGCGTGCAAAACGTGCACTCTGGGCGCGCCCAGAGCACGCACGGCACCTGCTCGACGAAATGCCAGCGCGCTCTAGAGCTCGAGGGTGGGGCTGGCACTGCACAGGATGGAAGTAGGGGTAGCAAGACACTCAGTGGACAAGGTGGATAGGTCAGGGGTCCATGTCCAAAATGCAAAACCAGAGAGCTTGCCAAAAATGACTGTGCACACCAGGTGTTCGACATAATGTCCAGTGCACTTAGGCAACTCTTGGAGTGGCCAAAATCTCCAGATCAGGGTCTCTTTAGATGCAGGAGATGGTGGTAAGGTTAGTTTGGCAAAAACAGAAAGTTGATAGTGCAAGCTTTGCAAAACTCCAGTTTTGGACAGAAAGAAAATGGGTTTAAAGCATGCACTTCTAAGCCTCCAATGAGCCCAATCTCCTGGACTTAAGAGTTTGGTAGGGAGGGCTACAAGTAGGAGAAAGCTCAGGGTTACTAGAGCAAGGAAAAATAAGGTTGCAGTACAAATCATCAAATTGGACCAGAATGCAAAAGAGGCTGATCCACTCAAATTTTCCAAAGAACATCCCTGGGTTTTTGCTTGAATATGAATGGTATGCATCCACTGACATCTCCAAACACTTGGAAGAATTTTTAGAAGAATATTTAAATGGGTTGTAGTGCAAAAGTGCTTACTGGACCAGATTGTAAAAGTTGGTGTAGAGCTCAAAATCTCCAATGGCCAGAAGGTATTCTTGCACAAAAGTGATGTGGAACCATCACATGACATCCCCAAATTTTGGTGGAATTTTTAGAAGAATTTATCAAATGGTTGCAGTGCAAAAAGGAGCTCCAAATTTATGAAAGATCATTTTATAAGAATTAAAACTTATGAAAAAAAATTATGCAAATAAATCCACTGATAAAGGATTGATTTTATAAAGAGGGCACACAAGTCAAAAATACACTTTGAAGGTTTTTCCCACAAGAGGCATAAATCCAAAACCACAAAAGGTAAAACTTGACAATTGGAAAAGTTTTATTTCCTGGCAACATTTTAATAAATAAAAACAAGGCCAAAATTTTGGGGTGTCACAACACTACCCCCCTTAAGAAAAATCTCGTCCACGAGATTTGTTAAAAACTGTTCTGATCAAGAATTGTTTTGAAATAAAATTGTTTTTATCAAAGAAAACCTTCAATTTCCCAAAAACAAAACGGCTGCGGTGAGAGGGCAATAAGTGGTGCAAAACCACAGTGTGGTACACTGGTGTAGCGTGGAAAAATCCACGGTTAGGGAAAACGAGATATTTCTACGGGATACAGTAATTTAGAATAAATTCTAAATTACAAAAAAAATGCTGGTCGCACCCGAGAGCACAGTGCTCTCTCTGGCTGACAGGTGGGCCCAGGGCCCACTGTCGGCCTCTTCTCCTTCCTCTGGCTCTTTCTCTCTCGCGCGCTCTCCCGCGCTTCTTCCACCGGCGATGCCTAGCTCGTAGGGCATCGAGGCCGTACCGCGGTAGTGCGCGGCGTGCTAGCTGCCGGTGCAGCGTGCACTCACCTCGCGGGCCAGGGCGCTGTCGGCACTGCTCGCGGACTCGCCTCCGAACACCGGCGGCCGAGCGACGGGTGGCGCTGGTGGACCTCACCCACCGTACACCGATCTCGGGCTATAAAACGCCCGCGGTGCTCCTCTCTTCTTCCTCACACCGGGCCTCGCTTCCACTTCTCCTTCCTTCTCCTCCATAGCTGCTGGCAGGAGCTCGAGCCGAGGCTCTAATGGCGGAGGCAATGCCGGACTGGTATGTGGTCCTGGTGTGTGGAGGCTTGGCGGTGCTGCTGGGGTTCTCCGTGCTGCTGTGTGCGATGATCCTGGATTATTGTCGTGATGCTGCCGCACGAGTGTTAGCTCTTCGCGTTGGCGGCGATCATGTGGATTAGGCACGGCATCGGGGCTGACTGCCGTCGGAGTGCCGGGACAGCTCGCGCTCGAATGAACACTCACAAATTTCTCTCACTGATACTGTGGTGTCCTCGAGTGTGGTTAGATAGGCGCAAAAATGTGCTCAAGGATTTGTAACAGTGCTCGTGGTCGAGTGGTGGCTGCGGAGAGTTTGCTGTAATGATGCTGCGCGAATAAAAATCTATGTCGAGAAAATGCATATATACGCAGCAATAACTCGGGGAAGAGAAATCTCCTTGAAAACATGTTGCGAGAGAAGGAATAATTAAAACAAAACTAACAGCAGTAACACTGCTCACAAAACAGGAACTAAAGAAAATCGGATCCGTTTGCACAAGGATTTTACGAACATGCTGCAACACATAAATACAAATACTGGGACAATAAATACATCGGAGGCGTTTACATGGAAAACGGTAAAAAGACAGGGTCCTGAGAAAATGCCTCTGGCACTGGGGCACACTCCTCTTCTATCAGGGGAAGCGGGTTGACCAGACGATGAATGCGCCCTTCTTGGTCAGGCCTCAGTGGCCTGCCAATGGCGATCCGAGGATTTAAATCAGCGAGGCTCTGGAGATAGCCCATTACTCGCTGAGTTAAACGCTCCTGAGCGATGACATACTGGGCAAGGTTGGCCAGTACTGGATCTCTCTCAATGCGCCCACCGGGAAAAGATGCAACTTCTCCGGGTGCTGCACGGCTCGGAAAATAATAGTATCCTCGCTCGCTGGCATAGGGCACTTCGAACCGAAGGCGAGTGAGCGCCTCGTACGCAGCAGCTTCTATGGCCATATGCGGAGTCGGCATGGATTTCCCCACGAAGGAGACTTCCGTTGGGTCTTGGTTTGGGTAGGCGGGAGGGATGTGCACCACTGCCCAATATTTCAAGGTGGAAGGAGTGATCCTCGATTTGAGCAACTCGTACTGGGGTGGATGGGTGGCATTCATAGTACTGCAGGTAAAGTCCCACAATAACTTGGCAAAACTGCCCGGGGTCGCGTCTGGGGTTCTCAGATAAATACTAGGGGTCGACATGGCAAGGAATGGCTGTGGGTGCTGCGCACAATTGTGAGGGGTGCTCGGCAAGGTCACGAAGTGGCCTTTATATAGCACCTGGGCTGGGATTAATCACCGGGGTGAAGGTTAACTCGCTGCCGATCCTGTACTCGGGTCAAGGCCACAGAGATGCTATCACATAAATGTGACGCATTACTGTGGGTGCCGACGGGGTTGGTCTAGGTAGCTGCGCCCGGAAAAGGCAACTGTACGCCAACGTACACATGCATAGCTACTACTCCAAAACAAGAGCACTCAAACAGATAGCATGCAATAAAGGCGATACACGGCCACACATTACAAAGCGTAGGAAAACTAAGGCTCGATACAACTTGGAGCGACTTAGTCTACTTCGTTAATGTCTAAGTGGGCTGGCCTTGCGGACGCCGATGCTTATCCACGGTTCTCACCGTCGGGGTTTGCTGGTTGAGGCTGAGGTGCTGCAGGGTCGGGGAGATGGTGATGACCATCCCGGGGGTTGTTGGCCCAAATCCCGTTGGAATGGGTTTCCAAAAGGCGACGAAGCGCTTCTGGGGTCACCAAAGTGCTCTGGTTGATGGCTGGCGCAGACCTCAAGGGATCGATCGGGTGTCCGAACAGCACGACTGGGTTGTCGGTGTCGGGCTCCGCTTCTCTTCTCCCCGGGGCTCGGCGAACCAGCTCTCCACGAGCTGCGATCAGATCAAGAGTGACCTGGTCGAACAGCTGCTCCAGTGCGCTTACATAGCACACCAGATGCAATAGCGCAGGATCCGTCTCGTGGTCTCCGTTGGCAACTTGGGGCGGCCTACCATACCCGTTACGACTGGGGTAGTAGTAGAACGAGCGACAGTTAACTCTGGGCGACAAGTGCCGGAGTTGAACTATAGCTTCTCGGGCTGCCAGGTGGATGGCTTGTGGCTCGAAGGGAGTTGTCCTTCCAGTGAACCTGTAGGGGCGTTCTGGCGACAGACCCCTACCGTAGATGTGCACAGTGGCCCAATACTGACGGCTTTCACCGTACATGGGTCCTTGGTACACAACATACTCAGGAGGCTCTTCTAACGCATAGGCACGGCGGGTGAGGTTTGCGAGCATGGTCACAAAACCTCCAAGGTTGGTCGCTGTGGTCTCATTGTGAACAATGGGGCCAGGCATCGTGGCTGGGTTTGGGGAAAAGAGGCTGTGCTGTGCTGTGGCTAGTGTGCCCTTTTTATAGGGAAAGGGGACGGAGTCTTCCTCCGCACACTTGCGATAGAGACGGGTTGGGTGTCGGTCACTAGCGCGTGATCGACGGGCTAGGCTGATAGGTTGGGCACCGTCCGCCGAAAAGGGCGTCGGGTCACTGTGGGGCTACCTTACGCGGGAAGCTTGACCGGGGTCAGGCTAAGGTCCGGTGGTTTGGTTATCCTAAGTCTATTGACCTGGCTAAGATAGGATTAGCCAATGGTCAGCCTGGCTCTGATACCAAGTCTGTCACGACCGGATTTTCAGGATATAAATTCCCAGAAAAACGGTCTGTGAGCTCACCAGCCCCAGGATTACTGTTAGCTGATGAGGTACCAACTTGATACAAGAACTCCAAGCAAGTACACAAAAATGTAGTACAAGACCATTCAGGCCTAGGAGTACAACATTTGGTTTCTAATGATCGAGGGCGGAAGCGATTGGATACATCTGTGTCTATGGGACTCCATTTCCCACAAGAACAGCTGACCAGGATAACTCCTATCTTCGCGAAGCTGCACACGTCAACGCGTAGGTTCCGAGGTTGTCACCGCGATGCTTAACTCCGAGCAAGGGATCTGGCCAAGACAATAGCCAGGGACAAGCCAGTGAGTACGTTTGAATTTACTCGCAAACATTAAGAACACGGGTATAATAAATCATAAAAAAGATGCTCTGGATTATTATGTGATCACACGTCTGTCACGAAAAGGTACGAAAACCATGATGCACACATGTGGTTAAAATAATTCAAAGTAAAATACTGGGGTGCCAAACGATTGTCTGAAAGACTCCTCGAGCGGAAAATGCGGAAAAATAATACAGGTGCCAAACGAGTGTCTGAATGACTCCTCGAGCGGAAAATGCAGAAATAATAATGCCGCGGTCGGGCGTCGGGGAGACACCACATAAAGGGCTTATAAAAGATAAAAGAACACCGCAGTCGGGCGTCTAAGCGACACCACAGAAGGGGCTTATAAGAAAATAATCACAGCGAATATCCAGGAGGTAGGACCATCCCAGGGATACTCAATAATATACGTAATATAAATGGTTAGTCCAAAATAATAAAGATCATAATCCATAGGTACCATAATCATAAACAGTATTTAGTACAGTCGTTTCTCCATCCGAAAACCGATAATTTAGCCAAGTCGTATCTCCATCCGAATACCGTTACAGAGTTCTAGTTAAATCGTTCTCCATCCGAATACCGTTACCAGACTCAACTCAGACTGTGGTCTTTACTCAAGAACATGACTATCCAACAGGATATATCCTCTGCAGAGGGAGTACCATTCTCCACGAGTAACGGGATTACTTAGTCCCTCGGGACTAATTCCGTCTACGGTCTTTTGATTGAAAACACGCCTGACCTGCACACACCAGCTTAACTCACCAGTGTCTGGAATCACCCACGACACCTGCCAAGCAAAACTCTAAGTGGGGAGGCTACAACCTCGACGTAGCATGGGATCACAAAATTTATACCGCGCGCAAACTGGGGAAGCTATCCCCTTCGACTACAACCGAAACACCCATGCCCCCGGACCGAATGACAGGCTTTAATCCATGGCCATGGGACCCTCATCACGGCCTCTCTGTACGGTGTGTGCTTTGGAAAGGGGTTGACAACCTACTGAACCATACCCTGTCCCCTGCAGGGACAAGTGGTGGTACCAACAAAAAGGAAGCTATTGATCAAGACTCGGTCTACAACCGACTCAGGTGGTCCAAGAATCCACCAACAATATTACCACTAGTGAAATAAATCACCACTCCTCGAGCCTCACCATGCTATGCCGGGCATACTTGTCTCGACGAGGGATTAGGGACAAGCTCGTGTCTACCCAAGACCACGACTTTCCCGGCTTCCTACCGGTGTGCAAGAGAAGCTCACGAGGATGATCCAAATCATTAGTGTATCCTTGCTGACCACAAAACAACTCCAAAGTGCACTCATGCACGAGACTATACCGATACATAAACTACCACATACTCCAAGTCACAAGGTGTTGTGATCGCATCAAAACACCTCAACAAAATATTATGCCAGAGTTCAGAAATGCTTGCCTTCAAGAGTATGCAAAGGATGCACTTATTGGAAGCTTTCCTTTTCCTCCAAAAATCCTATTTTGCAAAATACACAAATACAAATATTTCAAACACAGTACCAAAACCTGTCTCAAATATTTTTGAAATAAATCTTAAAATAAACTAGATGAAATTTGAGAGAGGTAGGAAAAAGAATCAACTCATTTGGAGTTCTATTTTAAAAGTTATAGCCAGTCAAAGTTTGGTCAACTCTATTTTTAAATAATAAAAACAAGAAAAAGGAAAATGCTTCGAGAGAAATACGCTTTCGCAGCAGAGAAACGTACGCGGGGTTTTGCGCCTTCACTTAAACAGAGAGAGGGCGGACGTGCGAGTCGCTGACAGTGGGTCCAGAGGGCCCACTAGTCAGGTTTGACTGGTCTCCCTCTCCCTCCTTTCTCGGTGCCCGAACGGTGGCGAGGCTCCGGCGGTCGCCGGCGATGAACGGCGGCTCCTCGAGGGCATCTGCGGGCAGGGATGGGTTGGCTAGACCGCGGCGATCCTCTGGGTGGTTGTTGGGTCGGCGGAGGTGGAAGGAGTCGCCGGCGGCGAGCTCCGTGGCGGGGGAAAGCTACGGTGGTGGAATGACATTTGGGTTCCGGTGATCACCGATCGAGCTTGGGTAGCTGGGCAGTTCCGCAAGAGTACGGGGAAGTTCTTGGTGGCGCTGGATTGGCGAAAGGGTGGCCGGCTGCGACGAATCGCACCGGAGCTTCGCGGCGGCCGAGCTGGCCGGAGTTGAGGAAGACGGCCACTACGGGTCGATCTACTGCGTGGGAAGCTCTACGGGGTGGGTCTGATGTCGCCTGAATGCTCGGAGGGGCTCGGGGTTCCTTTATATAGGCGCTCGAGGTCGGACCGTGGCGGTAGAAGATAGGATCGCCGGCGACAGCCGTTGCTGTAGTTGCAGGGCATCGTGGCGGCGACGAACGTGTCCCGACGAGTGGGAGGATAAGCACGGCCTGTGCTCTGAGGCAGCTGGCGCGCGCTGGTGGTTTGGGCGGCTCCGTCCACGGCGGAATCCGCTGCCGACGCCGGCGTGCCGCCAAGGGCGTGGCCAGCGGCGCAGCAGGGCGTCAGAGATACCGTGGAGCAGGGGGCGGCTAGTGCGCGGTTCAGCGATGCAGAGGGGGCCAGGGTCAGGTCGCGTCGAGTGCGGCAGTGTGGCGTGTCGGCGTAGTGCGCGCGCGTGCAAAACGTGCACTCTTGGCGCGCCCAGAGCACGCACGGCACCTGCTCGACGAAATGCCAGCGCGCTCTAGAGCTCGAGGGTGGGGCTGGCACTGCACAGGATGGAAGTAGGTGTAGCAAGACACTTAGTGGACAAGGTGGATAGGTCAGGAGTCCAAGTCCAAAATGCAAAACCAGAGAGCTTGCCAAAAATGACTGTGCACACCAGGTGTTCGACATAATGTCCAGTGCACTTAGGCAACTCTTGGAGTGGCCAAAATCTCTAGATCAGGGTCTCTTTAGATGCAGGAGATGGTGGTAAGGTTTGTTTGGCAAAAACAGAAAGTTGATAGTGCAAGCTTTGCAAAACTCCAGTTTTGGACAGAAAGAAAAAGGGTTTAAAGCATGCACTTCAAAGCCTCCAATGAGCCCAATCTCCTGGACTTAAGAGTTTGGTAGGGAGGGCTACAAGTAGGAGAAAGCTCAGGGTTACTAGAGCAAGGAAAAATAAGGTTGCAGTACAAATCATCAAATTGGACCAGAATGCAAAAGAGGCTGATCCACTCAAATTTTCCAAAGAACATCCCTGGGTTTTTGCTTGAAGATGAATGGTATGCATCCACTGACATCTCCAAACACTTGGAAGAATTTTTAGAAGAATATTTAAATGGGTTGTAGTGCAAAAGTGCTTACTGGACCAGATTGTAAAAGTTGGTGTAGAGCTCAAAATCTCCAATGGCCAGAAGGTATTCTTGCACAAAAGTGATGTGGAACCATCACATGACATCCCCAAATTTTGGTGGAATTTTTAGAAGCATTTATCAAATGGTTGCAGTGCAAAAAGGAGCTCCAAATTTATGAAAGATCATTTTATAAGAATTAAAACTTATGAAAAAAAATTATGCAAATAAATCCACTGATAAAGGATTGATTTTATAAAGAGGGCACACAAGTCAAAAATACACTTTGAAGGTTTTTCCCACAAGAGGCATAAATCCAAAACCACAAAAGGTAAAACTTGACAATTGGAAAAGTTTTATTTCCTGGCAACATTTTAATAAATAAAAACAAGGCCAAAATTTTGGGGTGTCACATCGGTAGCTCCTGAATCCGCATACCATATGGTGTCATCTCCACCTCCTTGTTCCCTGATTGCAGCAGCTACATGGCGAGCATCAGGAACATAATCCTCATCATAGCGGTGCCAACAATCCATGACTTCATGCCCTGGTTTCTTGCATAGTTGACACCGAACTCGATTGGAAGAGGATGATCCAGAGGAGGCGTTGGTGTTGGAGTAGCCGCCCCCTCCAGATCGCGCAGAGACGTTGCTGTTGGTGTAGCCACCCCCTCCAGGGCGCGTGCTTTGGCTGTTGCCGCGTCCACGCCCGTTGTTGCCACTGCTACGACCACGCCCCAGGTGATCGCGCTCGCGACTGGTTCCTCGGCCACGTGAAGCACCGTTGGCAGAGGATTGACGAACGTTCATCCCGTGGAGCAGATTGAGACGTGCGTCGAAGCTGAGCAGTTGGGTGAATAGTTCCTGGACAGTCACGGGCTCAACCCGCGCTGCAAGAGCCGACACGACCGGGTTGTAGTCGAGGTCGAGGCTAGCAAGGACATGGGAGACGATCTCGGCATTGCCTAACGCGCTCCTTTGCAGGCGATCTTGTCTGAGAGCATCTTAATTTTGGCAAGATACTCTGTCATGCTTAGGTTTCCTTTTTTCAGATTCGTCAATTCAATGCGGGTATTAATGGCCTGGGCTTGAGTTTGGGCAGCAAAAGTGGCATGAATCGCGACCCATACCTCCGCTGGAGTCCGCAACGTGACCCCCTGTGCAAGGATCTCGCGAGACAAAGAGCCCATCAGAAAACCTTGAACTTGCTGTTGTTGAGCGTACCAGAGGTGGCGTGCAAAGTTGACGATCTGTTCCTCCTTCCCGTCCTTGGTGACGGTGAGGGTCTCCGGCAGCGCCTGGCTCGTCGGATCGAGGTGGTGAGCCATCTGTGCGCCCTTGATTTGCGGCAGCACGATGGCTTTCCACATGAGGAAATTGTTCCTCGTGAGTTTCTCCTGCGGTGGTGCCCCAAGGGACATGGCTTGGGTGCTGGTGGATTAAGGGGCAAAGGTGGATGAGGAGGCGAGGGAGGTGGTGAGCGCACTCATGGTGCTTGATTGGGTGGAGGCGGTCGTCATGGCGAGGTTTGGGTAGGCTAGATGCGATCTCTTCTCGATCTAGGAAGAAGATGCTCTGATTACCATGTAAAATATCGTGGGAAGCGTTAAACCCTTTTCTCGGGCCGCACTTGTATTTATATGGATGTTGCCGTGGCTTACAAGATGATCGATCAAGAGTTTGATCGAGAGATACATAGAGAAGGCCGGTAGAGGAGGAGTTAGACAGAAGAAAGGATAGGAGAGGTTTACAATTCAAACACTAGTCCTATCCCTGTACAACTCTATTTCAACAGAGCATAGTGGAAGAAGACGGTGATCCGACGATGGAGAGGGTTTCGGCTCGTTTTCGTCTCCGTAGTGGATGCAGCGGATGATGGCGGTCATCGTGGTTGCAACGACAAGGCGAGAGGTGGCCGGTGGCCGCGGTAGAGTGAGGCGGGCGGCGACGGCCGCTCGGCGATGGATCTGGAGGAGTGGGACGAGTGTGTGGCCGAGAGAGAGAGAGAGAGAGAGAGAGAGAGAGAGAGAGAGAGAGAGAGAGAGAGAGCGAGGGGAGTGAAGTGGATGAGAGCACACAAGGGAACCGAGGGGGCGAGGGGGGTCCTTATCCCCTCCCAGCGTCGGCGCCCGGGAGGTTGTCGGGGGCAACCAAGCCCCTGTAGCGACCGAGAGAGAGGAACAGGAAGGGAAGAGGAGCGACTGGGAGGGCAAGGTGGGCCGGCTGGGTCGGTCTGTTGGGCTAGGCTCATTGGGAGTCAAGGGGTTTCTTTTTCTTTTGCTTCTTTTCTTTTTCTTATTTTTCTTTTTACAGTTTTAGTTTTCTTTTATTTTTGAATAGAAATTAGCTTTATAAAATATAGTAACAACATCTAAATTGGTTTTACTAACTATACCACTGCCACATTTAGTTTGTGGTTAAAATAAAATAGTTTAGTATTTTCATAATTTAAAAAGCATTTAATATTTCTTTTTAGCCATTGTTATATTCACAAAAGGGCATTTTAATATTTTACAAAAGTGTTTGGTCACCACCATAATTACTTATGGAATATTTGTCAAACATTGAACATTTTATTTTACATGTTTGAGAAATTTGAATTTTGGGCTTCAATTTGAATTTGAGTTTGAACTAACATTTGGATCAAGCAAGGATTAGCAACAGTAATGTGATGACCTGCCATCAATAGCAGGTGTTTACTGTATCTTAATTATCCGGGCGTCACATTATCTTACAGGAATTCAAAACTACTCCTCGACGAATAGAGAATCAACAAATGATGATATTATATTGGAGCATTATATGATTCATAACTAATGGTTGGATATGATCTTATTACTATTTATCAATCTAACCTTGCAGGAAGATATAGTCAGTTGATGCACAAATGCCTTATGAAGGCTACTATCACTGACAAAGTGTGTTTCCTCTCAGATATCATATGCTTCATCTTATTGCAAGGAAAAAATACCTTCGAAGCTTATCCACTCTGAGCAATGAATTATCATTCGACCTTGCTCTAATCGAATCATATATCTAACATGTAGGAATACTATGTCTCGTGTGGATCCAAAAATTGTGCTCTGAGAAAAACTTCATGATTTATCCATGTCACAGAACTCACCATGTTTCTCCTCTAACCATTGTCGAGGCTTTTGTGACAGGAACTACCTGAGACACTGCCGAGTGCATTGAATGAACTCTAGTGTGAAATATTTATCAATGGCACTCGTATGAAGAGAAATATATTTTTTTCCAAAACAAAGCATATCTTAAGGGGGAGAATATCTTATCTTCATAATATTATCTCCTCTTTCATTATTCTTCGCATTACATTCCATTCGTTATCTATAATTCGATGTGATCTATTTTCTCAACAATTGTCCAAAAGGGGGGAGATAGTTGGTGCAATATCTTCCTACCTTATGTTTTCGAGATTGTTGACAGAAACATGTATGGACTAATTTGTTTGCTAGGGCACTCAGAGAGAAAAGTCCATACACAACCGAAGAGAATGTTGTCTCCGGTGCTGAGTTTGAGGAACTTCACCAAAGCATATCTGCACTTCAGATAGGAAGAAGCTATATCTGTTGAAGTGATAGTGTTGGGAAGATTAATGTGGAGAAATCGACCCCTCAAAAGTTTTCTGTTATAGCAAAGCTTTTGCTTCAAAAACTGTCGTTCGAAGTAATTGACTGCAACGATTGAAGTCGAAGACAAAATGAGACGTAGTATTCATTTAGTTTCTCTTCTTTCAGTCTTTTGACTCATAGGACCTCCGTACTACTAAGCGGGGTATAGGTTCTCGTTGCTTATATTGGCTGTGATGCTTACCTACAACCTATGAAAGATGCGAGAGAAATCTTTTTATGATCCGAGTAAATACTTGCCTGCAAGCGACTATGATCTTCTTCACTGCGAGAGATTAGCATTTCTTGCTCCGCAAGAAATGTTAGCATTGTGCTCAAATCCGACCGTTGGAATCATGTTGTTCAGCCATTGGCTGAGGCTGATGTCCAATTTGGACATTTCCCATATGGGAAGGCTGCGGCTATAAATAGCCACCCCTCTCCAACTTGATCCGTCGGCTCACTACTTCAGGATGGTCCAAACGCGATACTACGATCAGAGACACTTCGACGAAATTGTGTGCGATGCCATAATCGCAAACGGTGGTGTAAAAAAATCGTCAAAAAAGGTGCAAAACGTTTGCAATGACAGATGCATCAAACACGGTTCAGAATTTAGTTGCGTGTGCGATGCAGGGCATACGGTTCAGCTCCATTAACTGTTTGGGATGAGGAGGCACAAAAGAAACGGGCAGCCAGATGAAGGCGTGTGCAATATACAGCATACGGTTCACTGGGATGAACTGTGTGTGATTAGGCAACACAATGGAAACGGTTCAACTGAACAATATGTGTGTGATATGCGGCAAACAGGTCCGTAATCAGAAATGTGTGTGAAGACCAATAATAACACATACGATTACTGCTAATAAGCCGTTAATTGCTCTGTCTACAGTAGAATAACATGTATATATATATAACTGAAATAAACATCCAATTACATAAGTGACTATACAGATCATTCGCACACACCTCAATAAACAATTGCATGCATTCTAAAGTAGGAGAAACGATCGTCTAGTCATCTACTTCTTGTGACGCTCCCGCCACTGCTATCTGGCTCGATCCCTCATCTGGGTCAGGAAGAAGCCAGTTCCTCATGTCAACGATCCGCCTGTACATCTCGTAGCTTGTGTACACATCCATGGCCACGTACTTGACATGTTGTTCATCCAGTCTCTTATGCCACACACTGTGCCAGGCGTTCTTGTCCTTATTGCTCTCTTCCTTCATCTTCGCGTAGTAGGGGTCGATGATGGCCGAGGCGAGGTCAACCAGGGAGTTCAGTTTGTTTTTGTCGCTTCCCCAGACCTTGTAGTGGTGCTGGATGTTGACAAGATTCAGGCATTTCAAGTCCGAAACCTTGAGCGCTTTTAGATCGTTGGTGGTTGATAACCCACAAGTATAGGGGATCGCAACAGTTTTCGAGGGTAGAGTATTCAACCCAAATTTATTGATTCGACACAAGGGGAGCTAAAGAATATTCTCAAGTATTAGCAGTTGAGTTGTCATTTCAACCACACCTGGGTAACTTAATATCTGCAACAAAGTATTTAGTAGCAAAGTAGTATGGAAGTAACAGTAATAGTCGCAAACGTATCAGTAGCAGTTTTGTAGTAATTGTAACAATGGCAACTGAAAAGTAACTAAGCAAAGAGCAATATGTGAAAAGCTTGTAGGCATTGGATCGGTGATGGAGAATTATGCCAGATGCGATTCCTCATGCAATAGTTATAACCTAGGGTGACACAGAACTAGCTCCAGATCATCAATGTAATGTAGGCATGTATTCCGAATATAGTCATACGTGCTTATGGAAAAAACTTGCATGACATCTTTTGTCCTACCCTCCCATGGTAGCGGGGTCCTATTGGAAACTAAGGGATATTAAGGCCTCCTTTTAATAGAGTACCGGACCAAAGCATTAACACTTAGTGAATACATGAACTCCTCAAACTACGGTCATCACCGGTAAGTATCCCGATTATTGTCACTTCGGGGTTAACGGATCATAACACATAATAGGTGACTATAGACTTGCAAGATAGGATCAAGAACTCACATATATTCATGAAAACATAATAGGTTCAGATCTGAAATCATGGCACTCGGGCCCTAGTGACAAGCATTAAGCATAGCAAAGTCATAGCAACATCAATCTCAGAACATAATGGATACTAGGGATCAAACCCTAACAAAACTAACTCGATTACATGGTAAATCTCATCCAACCCATCACCGTCAACAAGCCTACGATGGAATTACCACTACAAAAAATACACTTCCGTGATGATACGTGTTTTTCATAGTAGGTCGCATTTTTTGTCATGCATGTACATCCATGACGATTTTATGACAGAATCAAGATAGTCATACCTGTGCTGTCATAGAAGTGTTCCATGACATTACCAAAATTATCATCACGAAAGTGTCCACTTCCATGAAGATAAATCATGCGTCACAGAAGTGCTTTTATCAAGGGTGACCGACACGTGGCATCCACCGTAACGGAACACCGTTAAGCTATCGGGTCCGGTTTTGGATCCGATAACCCGCTAACAGCCCCGACCAATGGGGATTTTCCACGTGTAAAATCATCATTGGCTGGAGGAAACATGTGTCGGCTCACCGTTGGGACAGATGTCATCCACTCATTGGACCGAACGTGCCTATGATACGTCGACACGTGGCACGGCCGAACAGAGGCCCATTCCTGTGAAAAGGCCAGCCTGTTTGACTTGGTCAAAAGGTCGCGGGCCGGCCCACGGAAAGCCTGTTAACGGCCTGTTCGCATGTAGCCCATTTACAGCCCGCTAACCTAGGGCCCGTTGCGACCTATCCGAATTATGCCCAGTAGCGTCATCTAGGCCATCCAATATGATTCTAGCACATTTTAAGTTCTGGCCCATGTATGGCCCATGACGTCTTTCGGCCCATATGAGGCCCTTTGTAACTCTTGGCCGTTAACGGCCCGTGGTGAAACTGGCCCGTAATGAACAGTGTATCACTTTATACCCATTAACGGCCCATTAATCCATTGGGCCGTTTGCAGCCCATGTTATCTTTTGGCCTTCTCAGGGCCCATTTATTCTTGGGTTCATTTCCAGCATTCGGTTAATTACGGCCCGTTACTGCCATTTTCTGCTTGTGGGCCAAATTCAGCCTGTGGTTACAGTCGGCCCGTTTGTGGCCCATTAATACGTTGGGCCATTTTCATAGTGTCATCAAATACTGCCTATTAACGACGGTCCGTTATGGTCGGCCCATGAACGGATGACTCCAACACTAGCCCGTTTACGGCCATAATGCGGTCTATTTTTGGCCCATGTTTGGCCAATCGATCATACGGCCCGTATAAGGCCCATTGATGATACGGCCCGTAGAAGGCCCATTGTTTCTACAGCTCGTAGAAGGCCCATGGTTTCTACGGCCGTAGAAGGCCCGTTGTTTCTATGGGCCGTAGGAGGCCCAGTGTCACTACAGTAAATATGTAGCCCATGGCCTATTAAAGGCGGGAAACTACTATAGGTTTAGACCTGCTAATGGCCCAAGATGATTATAGGCCCACGTTTTGTCCCATATGAGTAACGGGCCGGCCTGAAGACCGACAACACTGAGATCCATTGAACCTTCCGGCCTAAATTGCAGCATACCGACCAAACAATAAACCTAGACTATACAATAAAGAAATTACGGCATATTACATCCACTGGGAATCAAAGTTCGCTACCGGTGATAATAAAGCGCAACATGACCGCGGATTACATACACTGGGCATCAAAGGTCGCCACTAGTGCATATAAACGCGCCGACAAAAGAATATACAAAACTGAGAGCACTTCAGAAGGCACTAGACATGGCAAGGTCGGGCCCCGCAAGCAGCCGAACAAGCTGATGAGACCTCAGTTGTGTCAACGGTAGATGCTTCATCCCTAGCTGTATGGCACCATAGTGTGCAAGGCAGTCCCTTGACATCTTCATTACATCTTTGACTTCAAGTCGGAGTTGAGCTGAAGCAAGCCTTTCCGCTTTAAGTTGAGACTGAAGAAGTCAAACTGATTGAGGTAGCGACTGCACAGAGGTTGTCTCACACCTACTGGTGAGTAGGTTCAACTCACTGTCTTCATCAAGACATGACCTTGGGGTCATCACGCTGTCCTCAAGATGGTTTGTCGAACTATCTTTCCTAAAGTTCTGCCTGGCATAAGAGATACGACTCTGAAAGAGAAACAAGGAGACACGTAACAGGTTTCACAATTATATAAGCAAATAAGTGAATCTGTTCTGCATAAGGAACATGTTTTTACAACTACAATTTAGAACTGGTAGTTGTTGCAACCATCCAATCAGATGTAAACAACAGTGGAGGAAATGATGCCTATCCAAATCTATACTAGAACAAAGTTTGAAGGCTTGAGAAGGATGAACCTACATTACATGTTAACACGGGCTGGACAAAGCCCTTCTCCATGTTGATGGAAGGATAATTCAATAAATTCCCCAAAGAAAATTCTTTATAAGCGTTGCCATTATTCTACATTTTGCAAAGAGTAAATATTGATCAAATAATATTGGAATAAATAGAGGATAATGAAGCTCAGGTGCAGACTGATGATACATAATCAAATAGAAATTAATTAAGTACAGCGTTACAAGGCAAAAGGTACTGACAAGAGGAATGCAGACATCAACGTGTGCAGTGGCATTGGCTTTATTCAACATTTTGGTAGGAGTAAATGTAGATATGATAATATGGAGAAAGTGGAGGGCAGGGCAGATAAGATGCAGAGTAATGCTAGACAATCAACTATCTCGCGATGCATGTACAGTAATACCACCACCGTCCGTTATTACTTGTCGCTCAAATGGATGTATCTAGCACTATTAAGTTCTAAATACATCCAATTGATCAACAATTAATTCGATATAGAGGGAGTACATGACAACATGTACATACATGAGCAATCCAAAACTTCATAACCATTGTGTTAATTCTACATTTATCTAAGAGTAAATATAGATCTTATAATTTCAAGCAAAGGGAGGATAAAGAAGCGAACATTTACAGTGATGCTACATAATCAAACAGCAATGAGTGTAACTATGCTGACAAAGGGCAAGAGGTACTGACAAGAGCAATGCAGAGCCCAGTATTGTCGTGAGATCCTATGATCCTTTGAGAAAGGAGATTCATCTGAAATTAGTTTTCATACAAGAGAGAAGGTAAGGCACATGCATAAATTTAGGAGTTCAAATTTTGAATTGATATCATAGACAGTACCTGACGCTGGGCTCTCAGGAGTTCTAATAGGGGTTTGGCCACTGGAGTAGGGGTAAAGTCTGGTACAGTTGGGCCTGTGTTTTCTGTGGCTGCTGATCTATCTGATTTAACAGGTATCACTACCTTTTCCAAATACCTAGTTTGTACTCCTTGAGGATCTGCACTCACCCTCTTCCTTTTGGACATCTATTACGAAAGAACAATATTTGACTGGAAAAACATAGTATGACGACACATGGAATAGGTAAAGATACTCATATATGATGCTTAAACTAAGCAGATGGTGTAGCAAATTAGAAGTAATGCAAGAGGTCAGATGCAAAATATGTGCGACCAATACAACCTTGCCAAGCTAGAGCATGCACCTTGATGGGTGAATAAGATAGGCCATCCTCCACCATGCCAAGTTTGTTAGGCAGTGGATTGTTCTGCAATACTCCTCTCGTGCGCCCATTCTCATATTCATTTTGATAATGTTCAATACCTGACATGCATGAAAACATAAAAACAAGTGAGATTATCTTTGTAATGCAGAAGTGATTCTAATCCAATAATTCCTCCCTATAAACCCCTTTGTGCTATCTCTGCAATTCTTCTAAGAGGTGCCATGCATGCTGTAATTTGGTGTGTACATTAATATAATGTGGCCTACTACTCCAAATATGAGAGGTCCAGAAGTGATGATACTTCGCAGATGACAGCTTCAACATATAGTAAAGAAGAACAAGTCGACCTGACCTGACAGATTCAAAATATACTAAGGGAGAATAACTCGACCTGACCAGTCGACCGCAAGAGAAGAGGATCATCTTAAAGAAGAGCAAAAGAGCAAGCAGATTGAAGATATTACTAGTATTTCTATACAATGTCGGTTGGCCACCCATGATGAACCAGAGCGCACAGAGAAATACTATTCCTTCCTGTCTCTCCATATGTGGCTCACATGCATTTCGAAACTAAAGTAGGAACATTTAGCTGACAAATTAAACATCTCTCAGTTTTACTAATATCGACATAATATCAGATTTGAATTTGTACAACTAAGCTTGTTTAGATCGATGGGTGGAGCTGTGCTATTACGACACGAACCACGTAAGCTGATTGTGGTCATCATAAAATGGGGAAACCGTAAGCATGATGAGTATAGTGTTGACCGTGGCAGTGGGATGGCAGATCTGAAGCTGCAAACCGCGCAAAGGGTACTTAGCAACCGATGTTTGCTTTGAAATAACAACTAAGATTTGGTATGGACAAGAAAGTACAGTCAACACGTGACAAAGAAATGCAATTCTACTGTCTCTCTATATGTTGAGGACATGCATTTGGAAACTCAAGTGGGACCTTTAGCTAACCAATTAAATGTGTCTGTTAACTAATATTAGTATCATATCACAATCATATTTGAACAACTAAGCTTTGGAATTTTGAGTGTTGTGTTGTTTAGCTTGAAGGGTGGAGTAATGCTAGTACGACAGAAAGCACCTACGCAGATCATAGTAGAGTAGATAAAAGGGGAAAACCCTAAGCATCAAGAGTAAAATCACGAAAGTGGAACTAGCTGGACCAGTGGGTGATGCACATGCTTTTCGAAACGAATATAGGAACATTAGGTGACCAATTAAACGTTCTCTATTTTAGTAATATGAGCATCATATCAGATTCACATAAGCTTTGGAATTATGGGTGGCATGTTGTTTCGCTTGATGGGTTGAGGTCTTGGGGAGCAGTGCTAGCGCGACACGAAGCAGTGAAGCACCTACGATGATGGTAGTGAATATAAAGGGGGGAAACCATAAGCTTTATGAGTATAGTGACCGTGACATGGCGGATCTGAAGGTGCAAACCGGACAAAGCTACTTTGCAACCAATTTTTGCATTCAACTAGCCACTACAATTTGGTACGGACAAGAAAAGTACAGTAAACAATTTAAGATCTATTTTCCGGGTGAGATCAATAACTTAAGCACATATGGAAGAGTACCACCTCACTTGCGACACCGTGTAGGCCCCTGCTGATACGTTGAGGGTGCTACGAGTGTGATAGTTGTCGGCGGCGGGGAAGAAGACTATAGATGGCAAACGGACGGTTCGGGGGATAAATCTTGTTGCTGTGGACGAGGCGGTCGTAGGAGCGGCAACGGCAAGGTGGACGACAGCGCCGATGAAGCGAGACGACGCGATGAAAGGATCCTGGTCTGACGCCGTGGATGAGAGACGTCCATCTCTTGTAGTGGACGATGGGGTAGGGGTAGCGTCTCCGGCAAGGTGGAGGATGGGGTGGCGGACGGAGGAGGCTGGCCGCAGTGGGGAGGTTGTCGTGGCGCCGACGGTGTATGAATGGGGAAATGGAGGGGGGGATCTCAAACTTTGGGACGCGCTTGTCTGAAATGTGGGAAAGTTACGAACTTATCCCCCGTTTAAAATTTCAGACATCACGTCAGTTGGGGATAGGACGGTAATCTCGCATCTCCCAAATATTTGCCGGTAACGATTTCGGGCGAGGAGAGGGTGTTTTCCACCCATGTTTGGCGCCCACGGTGTATGAACGAGGCTAACAGGTAGGGCGGTTGTGGACCGTCTGAGGGAAGTTACACATCCGCCCCTATTTAAAATATTAGCCTACATCGATTTCGGACGAGGAGAGTTTGTTTTGCCACCCACCGTGAATGAATGGGGAAATGGAGGGAGAGACACATGTCTTTTTGACGAGCTTGAATCAAATGTGTTTTGCCGCCCATGTTTGACGCCCACCGTGTCTGAATGGGCTCAGAGGCCGTCGTGGCACGTCTGATTGAAGTTACTAGTCTACCCCTATCGACAGCAGTGTAAATCCGGTCGATAAGGATGTCAAGTGTCAGGGGTAGACAGTAATTTCCATCTCGCAAACACTTGCTTCGGGCAGCCCACAAATGATAGTGGGTGTTTAGCCGCTTCGTTCAAAACTTGGGAGAATTAGCATTCACGTTTGCCCTGGGCCCTGGCAACTAAATCCAAATCTATTTTTATACGATTACGAATATCCACAGATAATTCTACGTTTTGTTATTTATTTCTTCAAAACCACAACAAAGATTTATTCCACCTTTATATATGATTATGATTTAGAAATGCGTGATCTTCGAATTCAGTAGGTTGGATACACTTTGAGTCAAACAGTTATTTCATCCAATACAATATGCTCACACGAAAAACAGTTCACCTTATGTCAATCATACAAGTACTGAGGATTACCTCGCCTAAAAAATTCGGATCATTACAACACATGGACAACATAGGGGGTCTTACAACATAATCCATTCAGAGACATGACACAACATGCAAGTACAATAATCTAATGACAATTTCAACTGCTATCTAAAGAAGAACTGGGATTACCCTGGGCTTCAGATAGCAGAAGCAGCAGGACCTCCTCCGTCTTCAAATGCAACATTCTTACTTCCTCCAATTCTTGGGTTGCTTGCATAATGCGTGCAGCTAATTGCATAATTTCCAGCTTCAAGATCGAGATTACCTCATTCATGGCAGCCACACCATCTCTTTCTGCCTCTAGTAGAGCCTCAAGAACTATAATATCTGTGCTCAGACTGCTCTCCGGCGGTGTTGCCTCTGAACTGCTACCATCTGGTAACATGGATGGCGCACTGCTTCCACAAATAGATTCTGGGGTTGTACATTGTGTCCTAGTGTGAACGGCATCCTGAAAGGTTTCCGCTGGACATAAGTAAGAGATAGTTATCGCATGATCCAGGCAGTAAGCTTACATGGTAAACGACATACGAATTATTGTCGAGCATGGCAAGCTATATTTAAATGGTTCGAAGCAGCATCAGCCGAAAAGAAATTAAAATGGTAAGATGAAACTAGGGATGTAAGTGGCAAATAAACGACATCCGCCAGTCCCATCTAGTTAGTTTTTGCTAGCTCCCTGATTCATTTTCCTCAAAAAACAAAAACTCTTTTGAACTATCATACCACTAGTGGACTTTAATCGGGATTAAACGGGACCCAGTTGACATCCCTAGTTGAAAGGGAGTGTACCACCGCTATATTTAAGTTGCCAAGGCATCTAAGCAGTTGAAATAATCTGAGAAAGCACTTAACAGTGTGGCCTCATATAAACTACGAAGACAATCTTGTGATGAAGTTCAGAGGAAAAGTTAAGGACTCAGATGAACTAGGCATGCATTTCTTTATGATAGTACAGCAGGCACTGCTGACATATTGGCCAACTTGGGTATAGCAGAAAAAGTAACAAACAAGCATTCGAATCAAGCAATACAACAAAGCAGACAACTGAACTATTTGTTATTCTGTAGGATTACAGGTTGAGGGCACAAGCCAAGAAAGCAGCCCACACGCATTACATTTCACATGTACTAAAACACACTGGCTTACCATATGTTGTTGTGAAGCCTCGCTGCTGTTGCAATGCTCTTTGAAGATATCGTCAGCATCCCGTGGTTGCAAATCTACTTGTTGTAGTTTATTCTGCACCCTCTATTTAGGTAAAATTAATTTTAATCGCATGCACTGGTTCGAATTGATCATCAATGGTTCATCTAAACTAATGAAAGAAGGGTGTGTGCATACACGACAATATATCTGCTTCCCTCTATTTTTATGCTTGTTCGAGGTGCCAGCCCCAAAAGAACAAATATTTTGCTTGATGGGGTTGGCAGCTCCATAATTAATAGAAGCATCAAATTAGTCATGCAACTTGGGAAGATCAAGAACACACAAAAAAGTAATGAACAGAGGCTCGGAGCAGTGATGTAATAGCTAGCATCAGAAAATGTAGGGTAAAACAAACAAAAACCAGCGGAACAACATGCTAGTTTGCTGATGTGTAATTAAGCATAGAGAACATGAAGCAGTCTGATGGAACCAACAGGTGGCATCAGAACAACACCATTATCATAAATATAGCATGCAAGAAGTAAAATAGTAGGCAGTGATATCTAGGAAGTACAATAATACTTAGGACAAAACTAAAACATATTAACTATATGTGCACTGGTATGTAATTTAGCACATGTAACATGTTCACTGCCAGAAGATGGCCCTATAGGTGCAAGCAGAATAACACGTCTCATGAAAAACTGAATGATGCCCTGAAGAAATTCAAAGGTGTGGTGCGTATGCTATGAATGTGAACGTAGGCGCCGGCCGTTGGAAAATAGTACCTGATTCTCGGTGGCGTATGGGTATCGTTGGCATACTTGATAGAAAAGGATCGTTGATGGTTCTCATGTTGTGGTTGAGTTTGGGCCGGCTGTCGCCGTCGCTGAAGCGGCTCTGGTGCTACGGTTGTGGTGCCTGTCGACATACAAGAAAGCTCATCTGTGGTAAGTGAACAGTTGCACGATAAAGAGAAAAACCGAAGGAGTACAAATCGAAATAACTTGATGAGGCTGCAGCGTCGGTAAAGCAAGGCCAGTGGAGTTGAATATGGCGTCCGTGGAGCGGGTCGGGTGCAGTGGACGAAGGCTTCGGCGGGCGCGTTGTACAGTGCTTTCGGTGAGGCAAATCTGTTGCGGCGGACGAGGGCTTGTATGAAGGGCCAGCGAAGGGACAGACGAGGGAGTCAGTGAAGGGCCTACACTGTGGTGGACGAGGGCGCCGGTTAAGCAGATCCGGTGCGGTGGACCATGATGGCGGTCAAGGAGTTCTGGAGCAGTGGACAAGCCAGTCGCTGAAGCGGCTCCGGTGAAGTGGTGAGTTGGCAGTTGGGGGTTCCAAGGTGCGGAAGGTAGATCTGTCGGGGTGTGAGGTCCACCGCTGCGTCGGAGGACTAGATTTGGCGGCTTGCCGTGGTTGGGGTGGGTCGGGGAGGGGAAGGGGAGGGGCTCTGGGGAAGAATGTTGGGGGCAAAGAGGGGAAAACAATGGAGTTACAAAAGCAGCCCTTTTCCGTTCATGTGGCAGGGGTAAAACAGGAATATCGCAGGGCTAAACTTTTGGGCGCGAGATATTACGATGTGAGCGGGAAGTTTGAAAGCTTTTGGCGCCTGAGATCATATTCTGCTCTTGTACAGCTGACTATGATATCATGGCCGAGAATTTGTTTGTTTTGCACGCAAAAAAAAAGTGCAAGTTTTGAAAATCAATGTCTCCAACTCGAAACTTAGATTGTCCATTCAATTCAAATATGGATCATTGAGCTACTACAAGAAAATACCATCATACGGTCCAATTCAAATGAAATTCCAAATGTTTTTATCCTAAATATGATGACAAAAGCAAAAATGTGTATGTGTATGAATAAAGTGGATGATTATAAAGTTTGAACATGCATGTATGTGTATATCTCTAGGTTTGATATATGAATTTGAAATCACGAAATCCCGGCTTAAAAAATGTACCTCCGTTTAAATTAATTACAAAAGCTAATGATGGAGTTGAATTCCGAAATTCCAATCTTAGGTTTGTAATTCTGGTACATCAAGGTATATCACGCATGTTCAAAAGTATCGTTATCTCATAGTCCAAACTGTGAAACAAATTTATCAACCATGAGTGCACACACTATTGACCATGTATATCTCAATTACGCTAAAGTCCCTCAAATATAGACACCTCACTCTTTATCTGAAGCCAACCCCCCCCCCCTCGTCGCCCCCCACACACAGAGAGAAGTCGTTCTCTCCCCCAAACACCAACACACGAGCACATTAACACCCCTCTCTCTTCGAAAGTCCGGACCCCGATATAGGTCTCTATCACTTTGTCTCTTGGGCAAGCACACATCTCTTCCCCCACTCTCTAGCTAGGTCTCCCGGCATCTCTCTTTCCCAAGCACACGCACTATGTAGAGTGTATCTTTCCCATACACACAAAACGTCGCCCCCAAACGTCTATCTCCCTAGTTATGTGGTTCTCGCACACTCACCTCACACACCACCCCCACTGCAAACAAGCACACTTTGTCTCCTTGTGCACCACTCTCCTCTTTCTATCTCTCCCACATGCGGACCCGCCCCAGCTCCTCCCTGTATACATATATGTCATGACTCTTTCCATAGCACCCTAATGTATCATCGTTCTCGATCTCGCACATTGTTCTCTACACCATCTATTCTAGATCTCTCATGAAGTCCCTATCACACACATGATGACTCGCTTCCCTTTCGTCTCCGTACATAGGCCAATTTCAAACAACATCAATAATGTCCCTATCTATAAGCCATTTATGGACACAAACGCCCCATCTCTCGCCCCCTCTCTTCCTCTCTCTCTCTCTCTCTCCCTCTCTCTCTCTCCGCCGCTAGCTCTCTCTCTCTCTCGCTCTCACACCCCTCTCCCACACACACTCGATGTCTCTTCCAAAGAGTCTGCTCCCCCTGCCCGCAGCCATGCTATCCAGCTACTACACATGTCACACCATTCCCCCTTCACTTATACTAGGTTTACATCATTAGTGGTCTCTCTAGTCCACATACACACACTCCCTCTCACACACAAACGCACGCATAAACACACATAGACACGCACAAACACCCATTAATCTGGATCCTCATCTCTCCCCATGTCCGCATGTGTATCTTGCACACTCACTCTCTAATTATGTATATGTGTCTCCACGTTACACAACACAAAGCCCCATGTAGATGTCTCTCTCTATCCTCCACACACATAGACACAAAGAATTTGTTATCAGTGCCTCAGTCTCTAGACATATCACACACGCACACTGTCTCTCTTTCTCGCAAACACGCTCAACAAGGGTTTCCCCGTGAATAACTTACCGTCTATTCATCAACAGTCATGGTAGTACGGCGAACATGAGACGTGAGAAAGAATAAATTTACACGTGCTTAGACCACCTAGTATTACTACTAGGACTAGAGCAAGCCAAAAAGCGCGCCACCGTCACCCCCCTCCTTATCGGCGACGGGAAAACCTTTGTTTTACATAGTCGAGAAGTCATTGTGCTAAGGCCTCACATGCTGAGGCGTTGAATAGAGTGTAGATGCTAGTTTACGGAAACAAGTATCGATAATACGTTTGTATCTCCATACTTATATTTCTTCTCTTATAAAAAACTGAGTTGGTGATGATGGTATGCGTGCCATCTTGCAATATAGACCGTCCGATCTATATCTGACGGATGGAAATTAAACTAAAAGATACCCGCACCCCTCTCCACATTTGCAGACAAGGCCTTGCCTCGTTCATCCTTAGCTCCAACAACCTCATTGTTGAGCAATTAAGAAAGGAAGCCTCTGGAACAAACTGGCCTGGTGGCCACTACCGGCATCGTCAATCCCCTTGCCTCCGCTCAGTCCGACCACCAATCACCACCACGCCCACTCCTCTTCACCTTATCTCCTATTTCTCGAGATATCAGTAGTTTTTGCACATGGGATTACTCCCGCATGGGTCAATCACAACAAGTGTTTTATAAAAAAATGCATCTTGATGTTCCGTGCAATGCACGGATCTTGCTAGTTCTCCTACATAAGACTAAGTTGGTGATGATGGTGTGTCTGCCATCCGTCGTTCGTGACCATTAGATCTACATCTAATGACTGTGAGGTAAGTTGTTGCCTTTTCTCACCAACATCCCACTTGTCTACCAATTTGCAGAAAAACCCATAATTAGTATCTTAAAACCAACCACATCCCTCCCTGACCTCACCAAAACAGCCCAAGGAATATATTTTAATTGAAACATAATATATCTCTAGTGATATATGTATATCAAAATTAGAGTGTTTTGTATCAAGTTTGTGAATAAGTATTATTCTAATTATGATTCGTTGCAACACACATGAACATTGCTAGTATTTCCAACCATGCGATTTTTTCCTAGTATTCCATAGTTTCGAGTTTTCCATCAAGATATTAGTCACTCATGGTTGATATTTACTTTCAATCATGTACACATATGCACTATGTAACTAGCCTTGCTTATTGGGTTCCAAAGCTTAACTTTCACTCCTACTTAAAATATGTAGAGTATTTAACAAAAAACTACCACTTTCAGCCAGCCCTAGGAAGAATCTATTGTACAAAAAATAGCAAAAACATACCCAAAATTTCTTAATCCACGCCAAAAACTACTACCTAGTACTCCCTCCGTCCCACAATGTAAGACGCTTTTGCAAGCTAGTTTAGCTTGCAAAAACATCTTATATTATGGGACAGAGGGAGTACCGATTAGGTTAGTTTAAACCCATTTATGACAGTGTTGGCCCACATGTCCGTGCTGATGAGGCAGCTTAAACCAACACATTTTGTTAGACCGTTGACATGAGGGACCCACATCTGACCTTCTATCCTGTTATTCCCCCTCAAATCATTATTTTTTGTGAACATTACTTCAAACAGTACTGATGCGTGTTCGTCGGTGGCGTCGGTAATGAGCGAGTTGGCCGCCGCTCCGCCAGACGGGCCGGACGCCGCGCTGGCCTCCGCACGGGTTGGAAGGCTGGCCCGAGCGTGACTCACCAGCGAGCAAGCTGCCGCGCTGGCCTTCGCTCGAGTCAGATGGCTGGCCTTAGCGCGGCGCACGCGAGCAAGCCGCCGCGCCACCGTGGCAATCTAGCTAGCAAACCTTGCAGACAAGTAGCTGGACGGAGCTATCTTGGCTAGCTAGCGGCCGCGAGCGCCAGACAGAGCTGGCATCCGGGCTGCTGCAAGATGGGCTCTGCATCGCCGGCGGTTTTGACCTTGCCTTCTGCCGGTGGCCGTAGCTGCGTCCCATGGCCGAGGATGACTAGGTGGACGGGCCAGAGGTAGGAGGTCACTCGGGGATTTTTGTGTAGACTGACATGTAGGTCCCACAAGTCATAACACCCGGTCGAATAGAAGGCGTTGACTTAATGGGCGACATGGGCCCTGTTTGGATACTCTAAGTCAAAGGTTAGAGTTAGATTCTAACCCTGAACTAACTCTAACCAAGGTAGTGTTTGGATGGCAGGGTTAGATTGACAACAAATGTATCCAAACAGGGCAATGGGTTGAAACGTGCCTATAACGGCAGTTTGTAGAGTAGTCGTTTATTGGTAGGGATGGTTGGTAAGAGCATGTACAATGGTTGATAAGGTAGTCTTATCTTATGTCTGCCACGTATGCAAGTGGTAGTAGTTTCTTAGCATTATTAGTGGTTTCTTGCGTTATTAGGGGTTTCTTGTAAGGAACAATGTACTACTAGCGACAAAAGGTGATTCTAGGTTGCGTTGTACTCCAACGAGTACTACTAGTGGTCGCGGGAGTGTACACCTCGTTTTGTGGGTTCGATCCCAGCCGAACGCACGACGGCCTTTTTTTTAATAGTAACTTCGCTGCGAGCCAATATTTTACACGGGTACTTTGAGTTTTGAAGTCAAATGGACGTGCGGCACTACTATAAAAGAAATTCACTCCATTATCGGCTCTACTATAAAAGAAATTCCTCTTGACGTGTTTTTTTAAACGGAGGCAAAAGCTTTGCTTCATCTCATTCATAAAGAGGGAACTACTAACAAAGTTCGACGAGATCCATTACACCTCCACAAATGGAAGCGAAGAGCCTAGTATCGCTGTATCAAATAACTCAAATATTCTACCCCCGCAGTAACCGTCGCTGATAAACAGGCTGCTAGTGTGTGCGTGAGAGGAGCGGTTGAGTAGGACAGCTACGTGAGAGGAGCGGCTGAATAGAGCAAAGAGAGTACCCACTAGGCCACTACGCAGGTGTACTTTCCCTGCATTGATAGTACAGCGATGGTTCTAGAGAACAGTAGTACCCTCCACTTCCAACTGTAGCTCCTTGGCCCTGAGATTCAAGAGTTCAAAACTGGTGCACTATACTAGAAGTACAGTACATCGCACTACTAGTTGAGAAAGTAGTACTAGTACTGCTATAGTACGAGTACGTACTCCTCCGTCACATAATGTAAGACGTTTTTTGACACTAGTTGGCGTGTACAAAAAATAGCAAAAACATACCCAAAATTTATTAATCCACGCCAAAAACTACTAGCTAGTGCCAAAAATTTCTTACTAGTGCTATTATTTACAGTATAATGCAATCCCATAACATCCCATAATGCTAGTACTAGTAGTAAATAATAGCCTCACCCCTTCGCTAAGGAACGATCTACAGTTGGAAGGGACGAGGCCCTGCGGTTACTACGCTCTTATCTCCTCCTCGCCAGTTCCCCTCCCCCCAAAGAGAAGGCAGTCCGTCGCTGCTCCCATGGATTCGCCAGGCGGTTCTCCTCCTCGTCGGAGCTGGGAGACCTTGGACGACGATCCTCTGGGAGAAATCGCACGCCGCTCCGATGTCCTCACCGCCACAAGACTCGGTGCTTCCTACACCAACTTTTTCAAGACGGTGCTTAAAAGGCTTGGGAAAAGGCCATGCTTGTTGGTCTTCCATGCATCCTCGAGGAGAAGGTTCTTCTATAGGAGAATCCTTCGAACAGTCCACCGCTCCCTGGCCATGGTTGCACGTTGACTCCGCTAGAGTTGCCGACGTTGAGAGGTAGTCGAATTTTGTCCGATGAGCAGGTCAGTAATGGAGTTTGATCATGTAGTACTTAGTTATTCCATTTCCATCCCGTAATTTCTCCGCTGCCCACCGTCTTATATATAGGTCTGGGCCGGTGCCAACAAAGATTGGCTTGCATACCTCCGGCCGGATACCACCATCATTTTGCACAACATCCACAGCAGTGTGGCCGTTCCGGTAGACCCCTTCTCCACCATTGGGATCGGCCTTCCGGACTGGCTGGGCTTGAATACGTATGATGATGCCTACACGAGATTGAAGAAGATAGCAATTACGGACCCGCCGACAAAGCGACGCGGCTACGATGATTACTATCTCATCGCGGTGTTCGACATAAGGATTGCCATCAATGCAAGAGGTAGTAACGGCAGAGGCTGGCGCATGTTGGCGGCGACAGATTTGTACCCCTACATGTTCGAAGACGCCGTGTGCCATCTAGGCCGCATCTTCACGGTGACAAGCCAGGGGACTTGTTTCATCTGGTTGCCATCCTACGGTACGGGAGATTACAAACGGAATGCACAAACCATCATTTGCATCCCTAACGGTACTCCATTATTTTGCAGGGACCAGTCATCCCGCGATCAAAATAAGATCGCCGATCCTGGATGTGCATTTGCATCCGCGATTCGGTCTAACCTGGAACATGGTAGCTGACTTTGGCATATTGGGATCAGCTATCTTAGCAGTCATTACCCATGGTACCACTGATGTGCAACATGGTCACACAATCTACCATGATCGGACCGTCACCATCTACCCAGGTATTCCATTTTTTAACCCTCTCACCTTCTCTTTCATTGTTGTACTAGTGCTCTACTTACGTGCTAGTAGGAGTACTTTTTACCTTGGAGGACGCGTGTAGCTAGGTAGGCCCTTGAAGACTTGAACCCACTAGCTGCCACCATTTTTGTTTTTCCATGTCTTACTATCTCATCCATGTAGCCAAGAGTGGCTATATATAATAAGCCGGTCATTTTACTTCCTCAATACCGGAGTAGTACTATTTGCTGCACAGTATTACTGACCGCCATATTTGAGCACAACATTATTATGCATGGACCTTGACTATGTACGTCACCATGTGTCCAGATCTGAGATGCCGCGTGTACCAGATGAACGGCGCCGAGTTCGACCCCTGTCGTGGTTTTGTCACGGCAGATGTCCTAGAGAAAGGACATAGTCGTGGAGCCATCGCTACGGGTTAGCTTATAGGGGTTAAAGCGGACAAGGGACGCAAGAGAGTTTTATACTAGTTCGGACCCTTACGATGAAGGTAAAAGCCTACGTCTAGTTGTGATGGAATTGATGGGGTTTCGATGACCAGGGAGCGAATACGCTTTGCCTGAGTCTCGAGTTGTTGTCTGTTGTCCCTGTCTGCCGCCGGGTCGTCCCCTTATATACATGGGTTGAAGCCCGCCGGTTTACAGAATCCCGAGGCCGGCTCATAATCGTGTCTGTCTCGGTCTCTACTACTTCTATCTTACAACACAAGTTTACATATCAATGCCGGTTTATGTCTACAGGCCTTAAACCGGCTTTGGCCCTGGGCCTACTTGAAGCATCACCGTCTGTCTTCATGGACTTCAGATACAGATGAACTACTCATGGGGTTAACCCGGCCTCTCCTGGCCGATTTACGCCCAGTGGTAATATCCCCAACATTAGGCCCCAGATTGATTTGAACTGGTTCATGTCAATCCTCAATACTTAAGAAAATTTCTTCTTCAACATCTTCACATAATCTTGTAAACCGCCGTGACATCGTCTTCTAGGATCATGGTAAACCGCCGTGACGTGACCAGCTATTTAAAACTGTGTATAACCCACCTTCATTAATGAGCCTCGGACAATCGAGGCGACAGCTGCGCCTCATATCCAAAAATTCGGCTCCTTGATTTTCGCGCCTGTCGTTTATCTCCCTTATAAATAGGGCCAGGGGTCTTTCCATTTTCCCCCTCGTGCCTCTTCGCGTCATCGTCATCCTCGCGACATCCGAACCTTCGACCTCGGCGGCCGCCGTCAACCTTCGACTGCTGCACCAACCTTGGCCGCTGCATCGACCTGAACGTACCAGAGCTCCTCCGTGCGCCGCTGCTGCTCAACAGCCTTCGTAAGTCTCCCCTTTATTTTACCATAGATCTGCACTTAGGGTTTCTGTCGCTCATCAGTGTTCGTCGCCGCCTTCTTTTTCCTTATTTATATCCATGGATTAAATCCAAAAACCATATAGATCTTGCACGGTAGTAGTTTTAGCACCTGTTTGATGTCCAACTCCTCTCAACTTGGTAAACTTTTAGTATGCTGGAAATTAGGTCAGAATATATTTTGTTTTTCCAACGCGCGGTAGATCTAAAATTACCATGGCAAGATGTGAAACCTGTTTTTCCCTTCACTTATACATCTTTAATACCAGATTGGGCGGTTTAACTTCATATACCAAATGATGACCCAGTAGATACCATTAGTCCCCTGTTGAACCGCCAATGCATTACACTGTTTCCATCGTCAGACTCCGGTTTACGAATAACCAAATCCGGTTTATCAATATGCTTGTATCCTTATATCGCTGTATAGTTGTCCACTCTAAATCTTAAACCGGCAATAATCATGTTTCAGATTTCCCTTGTCATGGCCAAGCAAGTCTATGAATGCAATTGGGCTCCCCCTCGAGTAACCGAGGAGCAGTTAAACAACCTTGTTAAAACGGGCGCTTTAGCCAAAAAAGATGTTATCCACTGGAGGGTCCCTAGCCCGAAAAATCCTCCTACACCCAAGGATGGAGAGGTAGTCGTGTTCGCTGATCATCTCGGACGAGGTTTTAGCCCTCCCGGTTCAAAAAATTTCTGAGATGTACTAGCCAATTTCCAGCTGTGCCCTTAAGACATCGGTCCCAACTCTGTTACCAACATCTGCCACTTCCAAGTATTCTGTGAGGTTTATCTGCAAGAGGAACCTATAGTTGAACTGTTTAGGGATTTCTTTCACTTAAACCGTCGCACCGAGTTCTCAGATGGACCCAATACGGAACTGGGCGGAATGGCGGTTCAGAAGAGGAAAGAGGTCACCTTCCCTCATCCCAAACTCCACAGTCACCCCAAAGAGTGGAACCAAACTTGGTTTTACAGCATGGATACCTCTCCATCTAACAAAAACCCCCTACCAGGTTACCACCCTGAACGCCTGAGCAACACACACCCTTTTCCTCAGAGGTTGACTGCAAGAGAAAGGGCCAACTATGCTCCTCAATTATCAAAGCTCAGAGCCTTCATGGCGAACGGTTTGACAGGAGTTGATCTTGCTCGTTGTTGGATAAGCTAGAGAATTCTGCCCTTAAGCCGGCGCTCCGGTTTGATGTGTGAGTACACGGGAAGTTTGAAGGATGCTCAGCGGCAAATTGACATTTAGCTTACAGATGCAGAAGTCACTGAAGCTATAAAAAAGATACTGAACGAACCGGTGGTTGTCTGTGCCCAAACCGGACTACTCCCTTTCTGCACCTTCAACAAACCACCAGCTGTAAGAATCATATAATCTTTTTATCTGAAGTTGCTTCTGTCCAAATATTCTCTGAAAGTGTAATTATTTCTGATAGGGTGATGATCCGTTCTGGAACAAGAAGCCAACACAAGACAAACCGGTGAAGCCGCAAGACAAGCCGGTCAAGCCCGTTCGTCCAAAGACCAAGGTTGTTAAAAAACCTGCCAAGAAAAGGACCACTGCATCCTCCGATCTACCAGCTGATGACGATGTTGGTAATCCGGAACCAGAGGTAGAACTTGACTCTCTTGGTTCATTTTTTGTACATCTCATTGACGATGATTATTATCAGGACGACGCTGAAGGCAGTCATGTTGAGGACGTAGAGGTAACCATTCTTTCCTCCGATTCAGATCCTCTGCCAGCATCAAAAATCCGTCAAGCAAACCGGAAAGTAAAATTTTCTCACCGTCTTGCTTACTTGGACCCAAACTTTCTTTTGAAGACGCAGCAGCACGAGGCTCGCCGTACAACCCGGCATAGCGGCCAGGTAGTTACCTCCGCCGGTTTACAGAACAGTCCGGTTCGGAAACGCCGATCCGAGGTCTCTTATCCCATTGATAATTCATACCCCAAAGCAGGTTGTTTCCGCCAGCCTCTTAACCCGTCTGATTCAAATTATCAGGGTACTTCTCACTCATCTTCTGGCGAGTCATCGGCCACACAGCTTCCGCCCCTCAAAACAGTTCCTGGGTGAGCTATGCACGTGTCTTTAGTCTTAATGTGTTTTCTTTTCATACTGTACTGATTCTCATGTCTATCTTTTCTCAGCGCCAAGCCGAGACCCAGCAAGAAGGCTCAGTTAAGCAAACCGGCTGATGATAATGTAGCTGTTGAACCGGAAAAAACTCCAGATCCAGAAGAAACCGACGCTGACGACATGCTTAACAATCCGCCGCCTCAAGACCATGATTTCCTTGCCGAACAAGTGCAAGTTGACACTTCAAGCCATGCAGACCGGCCAACCAGCCATGTCCGAACTGATGACAAATCGGTCAGTCCAGTTAAGGATACTGACAAACCGCCGACTCCAGTGATGGCTGCTGATGACCAAGATGATGACATTATGATTACTGGCACTGGCCACACCACTCCTGGCAACCCTGTCGCTTTGTCAAAACATACTGCCAAAGACGACCTCTCTGCTATCGGCAAAGGCAAATGGAATGCCGATTTATCAAGCTACGCCCATCTCAATGCTCAAGATATTCACTCTGGCTTCTTGAACCGTCTGTATACCAGCCGTGACTATGAAGCCAGTTTGGTAAACTTGATGAAGGAGCGATATGAGGTAACTACCATTTTTCTCTTTTGTCCAATTGCAGTTTATCAACTCCTAGCAGCCCCCAAGTGACGGTTTATGATACCGATCTAAACCGGGACTTTTGTCATAATTCAACTTTGCATATTTAGCCTCCAGGGACCGGATTACCTCTTTAAGATGAACCGGTTCCTTAAAATTTGCCATATTGCTCTTTCACCGGTATAGCCCCCAAGGGCCAGTTTAACTTTATAAAGATGAACCGGGACTGTAGAATAATTCCCATACCAACAATTTTTTGAACAAACACACATTAGCCCCCAAGTGCCAAGATTAATACTTGTATTGTGCTTGGGACTTGTAGAAATTTCTGATAAAGAGCAAATATGCATTAGCCCCCAAGTATCAAGGGCATAACTTGTTATGTGCTTGGTACTTCAAATATATAATGTCAACTCATTGTAGATCTATCCCTTTATAGGCTGAGCTGAGCTAGAAGGAAAGCCAAACCGCTGATCTGCAAGAGAACATCAAAACCTAGC
The DNA here is from genome assembly GCF_018294505.1 of Triticum aestivum. Classification (NCBI taxonomy): domain Eukaryota; kingdom Viridiplantae; phylum Streptophyta; class Magnoliopsida; order Poales; family Poaceae; genus Triticum; species Triticum aestivum. Next base: position 160,036,799 of record NC_057808.1, on the reverse strand, counting down.
AAGTTGAAGCCTCCAAAGCGAAGGAAGAGTTGACCCGCGCTGTAGGCGCTATGGAGAAACTGAAAGAGGGCTTCAACAAAGAGCGGGCAGATTGGGAGACTAAAAAAGCGGCTTTGATAAAAAGGGCTGAAAACGCAGAAGCCGCTCTTAAACCGGTGGTTGACGAGCTGACTGGTGTAAAGCAGCAAGTGCATGCTATGACCGCTGTTGTGTTTGGTAAGCATCCTTACTTTATGCTTTCAACATATCTTCCCATGCGTTGCCGGTTTACTGATGTTTGTAATGATACAGGAACTCGCATTAGCCATCTGGGCTCTGATGTACAGAAGAAGTTGAAAGCTGCCTACACGCTGATAGAGCAACTGTATACCGGCGCACAACGAATTATCTGCACCGCTTCTCACAATAAGCCACCCCCGACGTTGATCAAGGATACCTTAGACAGGCTATCTATGCTGCCTGCCCGGGTAGAAGAGCTAAAGAGGTCTGCTGCAAGGGCTGGCACTCTGACCGCACTAACCCGGGCAAAAGCATGGGTGCCTGACCTTGATCCGACGGACGTGGCTAAAGGCTACCCAAGTTTAAAAGAAGACGGATCAGAGTTTGGCACTGAAGATCTCCGCGCCATAAACCGGGAAGTACGTCCACTGGCTTGTCAACTTGCTGAAGAGGCTGACCTTTCATTTTACCAACCGAGTTATGATACCAATAACAAGCGGGTTGCTGCACCAACTCCTGAGGCTCAAAACATGATTCCTCCAATCCGTAAGCACACTTATGCCCTTGATATTGAACCGTCAACCCTTATAAGCGACGAAGCTATGTTTCAAGATTTAACTGGGATCGACTGGACAATTGTTGACTTCCAGCCGCTGGGTAGAGATGAAGAAGATGAACCGGTGCAAGCTGATCCCCAGCCGTCAGGTCAAGCTGATAAGCAATCATAATCCGGGGGCCGGTTTAGTCTTCCTCATGCTGCAATACTTATTGAGAAACAATTATCCATTTGGGAACTGAAATGCCTTGTAATAGGCTAGTTAAAACAGTTGGTCTGTTATGCCTTCGTGCATATTTATCTGCAACTGATGCGTGTTAATCCGGCATGCTTAAGATATGATGTTCATAATCCATAGCTATTTATTCAAGTTGTTCCTGCAGATAAGAAGCTTAAAGCACCCTGGCGGTTTACCACCGGGCAGGTCATGATACCCAAATATATATATGACGAAGGTTTATAACCAAGGTTGTAAAAGATAACCAAATATGGAAATATATGATACCTGTAACCGTTAGGCATAATGTTGGCTGACCAACTTTGTAATGAGGGTAATAACCCTAATCCGGAGTAGAAGTAACTCCTGTTATATGATACCGGTTTACAATAAAACCATTCTGGGCTGTGATAAACACCGGTTTATTCCATACTGGTGACATTTTAGTCAAAACCAGACCGGGCTGATAGTCTCCGGGCTATAACTTGATCATGTACTGACAACTTGTAGTGGACAGCCTAACCGAGTTGATAAACACCGGTTTGAAAACGTTACAAATCTTATGAAAACAAAGAAAACTCAGCAAAAGGCAAGTAAAAACCGTTGTAGTCGAGGCTTTTTACGGGCTGCCAGGCCCTAAATTCGACAGGAAAGAATCCCAGGCAACATTGTGAGCTGTGCTCAGTGGGTGCCTCTGTTTGAGCTGTTGTTTTACAACACTCTCTTTGGCCCCGGTTTGACGTGGCTTTGAGCCGATCAAGAGGCGTGACTATGGTTCGTGTTCGACCAAGTCCCCAAGTGATGCTGTGGCATTATGCCGATCAAGAGGTGTAGCTATGGTTCGGGTTCGACCAAGCCCCAAAGTAATGCTGTGGCATTGCGCCGATCAAGAGGTGTAGCTATGGTTCGGATAAGACCAAGCCCCCAAGTGATGCTGTGGCATTGCGCCGATCAAGAGGTGCAGCTATGGTTCGGATACGACCAAACCCCCAAGTGATGTTGTGGCATTGCGCCGATCAAGAGGTGTAGCTATGGTTCGGATACGACCAAGCCCCCAAGTGATGCTGTGGCATTGTGCCGATCAAGAGGTGTAGCTATGGTTCGGATACGACCAAGTCCCCAAGTGATCTAATATGAAGCTTTGAGAAGCTAAATCAAGGGGTAAACCGGATGCCGCTTTGTAAGCTCCATGTAACCGCACATGATGTAAAGGAAACAACAGATACCCCGCTTTAGCTGAGGTTCCGGTTTATTATATTGATCATAATATATACAATGTCATAATATGTACATAAGCAGAGGCTGTAGCTCAAGTATAGTAGGGCCAAAGATGAGCAATATTCCACGGCCGGTTGGTCTCCTCCTCCGATTTACGTGAGTCTTTGCGCTCTCGAACATCGATTAGGTAGTATGACCCGTTGTGCAGATTCTTGCTGACCACAAAAGGTCCTTCCCAAGGGGGGGATAACTTGTGCATATCCGTCTGGTCCTGGATGAGTCGAAGCACCAAATCTCCTTCTTGAAAGGTTCTGGTTCTAACCCGGCGGCTATGATAACGACACAGATCTTGCTGATAAATCACCGAACGGGCTGCCGCCATGTCACGCTCCTCATCTAACAGGTCAAGAGCTTCCTGCCGTGCCTTCTCGTTGTCAGCTTCAACATATGCCGCTACACGAGGTGAGTCATGACGGATGTCACTAGGAAGAACCGCTTCCGCTCCATAAACCATGAAGAACGGTGTGTATCCTGTCAATCTGTTGGGTGTGGTATTGATGCTCCATAAAACTGAAGGTAGCTCCTCAACCCAACAACCCGGCGTCCGTTGCAAAGGAACCATAAGCCGGGGTTTGATGCCTCTCAAGATCTCTTGATTGGCCCTCTCCGCTTGACCATTGTACTGGGGGTGAGCCACAGATGACACGTCAAGCCGGATGTGCTCACGTTGACAGAACTCCTTCATGGCACCCTTTGACAGATTGGTACCATTGTCTGTTATGATGCTGTGTGGAAAGCCAAAGCGGAAGATCACCTTTTTGATGAATTGAACCGCCGTGGCTGCGTCACACTTACTAACTGGCTCTGCCTCCACCCACTTCGTGAACTTACCAACCGCCACCAAGAGGTGGGTCTTCTTGTCCTTGGACCTCTTGAAAGGCCCAACCATATCCAGCCCCCAAGTTGCAAACGGCCAGGTGATTGGAATCATCCTCAATTCTTGAGCCAGTACATGAGCGCGCCTTGAGAATTTCTGATAGCCATCACATTTTTTGACCAAGTCCTCGGCATCAGCATGAGCTGTCAACCAATAGAAACCGTGACGAAACGCCTTGGCCACCACAGATTTTGAACCGGCGTGGTGACTACAATCTCCTTCGTGGATCTCACGCAAAATTTCACGGCCTTCCTCAGGAGATACACAGCGTTGAAACGCCCCTGTCACACTGCAATGATGTAACTCTCCATTGATAATAGTCATGGACTTGGACCACCGGGTTATCTGCCTGGCCAAGTTTCATCCTCTGGTAACTCGCCCCGGTTTATATACGCCAGATATGGAACCGTCCAATCCGGGATAACATGAAGAGGTGCCACCAACTGAGCCTCCGGATCAGGAACAACCAAATCCTCTTCACCAGGTAGCTTGACGGACGGATTATGCAAAACGTCCGGGAAGACATTAGGTGGAACAGGTTTACGTTGGGAACCCAGGCGGCTTAAAGCGTCCGCCGCTTCATTCTTTCGCCGGTCCACATGATCCACCTGATAACCTTTAAGGTGACATGCAACAATATCCACCTCACGACGATATGCTGCCATGAGTGGGTCCTTCGAATCCCAAGTGCCGGACACTTGTTGAGCCACCAAATCCGAGTCACCGAAGCACTTAACTCGGCTTAGATTCATCTCCTTAGCCATTCGAAGACCATGGAGTAAAGCCTCATATTCAGCTGCATTATTAGTGCAAGGGAACATTAAACGGAGAACATAACAAAACTTATCACCTCGTGGGGAAGTTAATACGACTCCAGCCCCCGAGCCCTCCAATTGCCTGGACCCATCAAAATGAATAGTCCAATAAGTATGATCCGGCTTCTCCTCTGGCGCTTGTAATTCTGTCCAATCATTGATGAAATCCACAAGTGCTTGAGATTTGATCGCTGTTCGGGGTATGTATTTCAACCCGTGAGGCCCGAGCTCGATAGCCCACTTAGCAATCCGGCCAGTTGCTTCCCTGTTCTGGATTATATCCCCCAAAGGAGCAGAGCTGACCACCGTGATGGGATGACCTTGGAAATACTGCTTAAGCTTCCGGCTCGCCATAAAAACCCCATACACCAATTTTTGCCAATGCGGGTACCTCTGCTTGGACTCAATAAGTACCTCACTGATATAGTAAACCGGCCGCTGAACCGGATATTCCTTTCCTGCCTCCTTGCGCTCCACCACAATAGCCACACTAACAGCCCAAGCGTTAGCTGCCACATATAGCAATAATGGTTCTCTATCTACTGGAGCGGCGAGAATCGGCGGATTAGCCAGCTGCCGCTTTAAGTCCTCAAATGCTTCATTAACGGCGAACACTGATGAAGTTATCCGTTTTCTTCAGCATCTAATACAAAGGGATGGCCTTCTCGCCACGGCGACTGACAAACCGGCTCAACGCGGCAATCCGGCCTGCCAGGCGTTGAACATCATTGATACACTTCGGTTTAGCCAAGGAGGTGATGGCTTTGATCTTTTCCGGATTAGCTTCAATGCCCCTGTTAGACACCAAAAAGCCCAAGAGCTTGCCTGCAGGTACACCAAAGACACACTTGGTCGGATTAAGCATCATTTTATAAACCCGCAGGTTATCAAAGGTTTCCTTCAGGTCATTAATCAATGTCTCCTTCTTCCTTGATTTTACCATAATATCATCCACATAGGGATGAACATTGCGGCCGATCTGTTTATGAAGACAATTCTCCACACACCGTTGATAAGTCGCATGGGCACTCTTGAGCCCAAAGGGCATGGACACATAGCAGAAGGCTCCAAAGGGAGTTATGAAGGCTGTCTTCTCCTGGTCCTTAACTGCCATTTTGATCTGATGATAACCAGAATATGCATCCAAAAAACTTAAATGCTCACAACCCTCCGTAGCATCAATAATTTGATCGATACGGGGGAAGGCAAAAGGATCTGCTGGACAAGCTTTGTTGAGATCTATGTAGTCCACACACATACGCCAAGTGCCATTCTTCTTGAGGACCAGCACCGGATTAGCCAACCACTCAGGATGGAATACTTCAACGATAAATCCAGCTACCAAGAGCCTGGCTACTTCTTCCCCAATAGCTTTGCGTCTTTCTTCATTGAACCGGCAGAGAAACTGCTTGACCGGTTTATACTTCGGATCCACATTGAGAGTGTGCTCAGCGAGTTCTCTCGGTACACCAGGCATGTCAGAAGGCTTCCATGCAAAGATGTCCCGATTCTCACGGATGAACTCGATGAGCGCGCTTTCCTATTTCGGATCCAAGTTAGCGCTGATGCTAAACTGCTTGGATGAATCACCAGGCACGAAGTCAACAAGCTTAGTCTCATCAGCCGATTTAAATTTCAGGGCCGGATCATGCTCTGTAGTTGGTTTCTTCAACGAAGTCATATCTGCCGGATCAACATTGTCTTTGTAAAAATTCAACTCTTCTGTTGCATAAACCGACTCAACCGCATCACCTTCTTCACACTCCAGAGCAATATTGCGGCTCCCATGCACGGTTATAGTTCCCTTGTGACCCGGCATCTTGAGCTGCAGATAGACATAACAAGGCCGTGCCATAAACTTAGCATAAGCTGGCCGTCGAAATAGGGCATGATACGGGCTTCTGATTTTCACCACTTCAAAGGTCAAGGTTTCTGATCTCGAGTCATGTTCATCTCCGAAAGCCACCTCCAGAGCTATCTTACCAACAGGATATGCCGACTTACCAGGCACCACACCATGGAACACCGTATTGGACGGTTTAAGATTTTTATCTGTTAGCCCCATGCGACGGAAAGTTTCATAATAAAGGATATTGATACTGCTCCCTCCATCCATGAGTACCTTAGTCAACTTATAACCTCCCACCTGAGGTGCCACCACCAGAGCCAGATGACTCGGATTGTCAACCCGGGGCGGATGATCTTCTCTACTCCACACAATTGGCTGCTCGGACCAGCGCAAATAATGGGGTACCGCCGGTTCAACGGCATTCACCGCCCTCTTATGAAGCTTCTGATTGTGTTTATCCAAGCTAGTGGTGAAGACATGATACTGTCCGCTATTCAACTGCTTCGGGTTGCTGTGGTAACCCGACTGCTGCTGCTGCTGATTGCCCTGATGATTATATCCACCATGATTACCCTGATTACTTTGATTGCTATGTCCACCCTGATTACCGTGGAAGCCTGAACCGGAATTTCCTCCGCCGTAACCCGGCCCATGAGAGCCGGGGCCCGAACCGCCTCCTGGTCCATGATCATGCCGGAAAGAATCAGAATTTTTGAACTCCTGCATGATGTAGCAATATTTCCAGAGGTGCGTGGACGGTTCTTCCTTCGTCCCATGCTTTGGACAGGGCTGGTTCAACAGATAAGACAAACGGTCCGGATTAGGACTTGGCTTTCCACCGCGCTGGGGCGGTTTACCCTTACGCCGCTGGCCCTTGTCATGTGCATTAGTGTTAGCCACAAAGTCTAAATCGTGGTCCGCTTTACGCTTGCCGCCGTTTCCATGACCCGCCGGGTTGTGGTGCTGCCCAATGGCGTTGCCGCTCTTTTTTCTCTTCCCTGTCTTATCATCGTCAGACTCGGGATCCTTGGTACTATCAGAGTCGGCATACTTCACCAGTGCAGCCATGAGGGTTCCCATGTCATTACAATGACGTTTGAGCCGTCCTAACTTCAACTTCAAGTGTTCAAGCCGGCAATTGCCTTCGAATGTTAAAACTGCAGTGTCAGCGTTGATGCGGTTTGATGAATGCAAAATCTCCGAAACCCGGCGCACCCAATGGGTTGTTGACTCTCCTTCCTCCTGGACACAGACAGCTAAGTCCACAATTGACATGGGCTGCTTGCATGTATCCTTGAAGTTCTGAATGAACCGGGTTCTCAACTCGGCCCATGACCTGATAGAATTAGCCGGTAAGCTCTTTAACCAAGTGCGGGCTCATGGTAAAGTATTTCGCACACGCCGCATCATCCACATCCAGCATCTCCATGGCCATCTCATAGCTTTCGACCCATGTTTCAGGGGATAAATTGGCGGTGTTAATCGGCACCTTGCGCGGGCCCTTGAAATCCCTAGGCAGGCGCACATTGCGTAACGCCGGGACGAGGCACGGTACTCCCAAAGAACTAGAGGTAACTCCTGGTTCCACCGATGTGGTTGGACGAACCGGAGTAAGCTGACGGGCTTCATGCTGCGCCGCTAACTCGGCCTCTCTGCGTGCCCAAGCCCGGCCACCACCTCCTGAGCATCACCAGCACCACCCGCCGGGTTATTGCCACGGGGCGGATCACAGTTCTGCGCATTGCTTGACACTGCCGGTTCATCCATACGCCTGCTGTAACTCCGGCTTGGACGGGGAGTAGAATGAATCCGATCGCGACTATATGAATAAGCCTCCTGTTGAACCAAGGCTGTCTGAAGAAGTTCCTTAACCCGACGCGTCTCGACCGCCGTCGGAGAATCGCTTTCGATCGGGATAGCCGCCAGCCGTGAAGCGGCAGCGACAATGTTGTCCATTGGGTTAGAATAATGACCCGGTGGCGTGGGGACATGCGGTACTACAATGTTGTACTGACGAGGCGGATCCACCAAATGTGGCTGAACCGGCGCCCCTTCTCCAGGTGCCTCCGCCCGGTTTACCACTGGCGGATTACTGGTCCCTGCTCCTGGGGTGTTAAAGATATTTCTAGCGTCATAAACCGGCGGCAGGCGAGATCGGTGCCTCCTCTTCAGGACTTCATTCGACGCACTCTGATCCAGCATAATCTGGTAAGCTTGTGCATCCAAAGCGGACCGCTCGGCGGCTATCCTGGTATCCTCAGCTGCTAAGTCGGCTTTGGCCTGGGTGATCTGATCTTTCACTTTCGCGACTTCCGCATTGTGTGCATCCTGATCCGTCGGGTTAACCTCCGCCATCAGCATTGCCAACGCGTCAAACAAATCAGATAGAACCTGAGCTGGCGGTTGTCTCCTGCCCTGGCCGCTGTTGCCGCTGCCGATCCAGAAATCATCGCCGCTGCGGTCGAAGAGTGAAGCGCCGGTTGCGTGCCGCCATGAAGATCGCAACCCGGTTTGGCAGATCAAAGGGGTCCGGAATACTGTCGCCATCGGAACAGCCCCCAATCCGGCCATCTTGTAACTGATATAACGACTCGGTCTCTCCGTTCGATGACTCGTCGCCGGAATAAACGATGGTCTCACCACCAGATTCCGATCTATCCTCAGATTCTCCTCCATGGATAACTCCCACGAAGGCACGCTTCATGACAGGCTTGACCCGGGAAGATCTCGCACGCTGAGCCGTTTCGACAAGGTCGGTGCAGATGTCCGGCTCAGGGCCCGGTTCACCGATCTTGCCAATGAAAACGTGTATGCCACCAAAGGGGACCCGGTACCCGTACTCGATTGAGCCGGCCTCAGGGCCCCAGCCTGCATCGTCGATGTAGAGCTTGCCGCGACGACTCTTGGTCATCCGGCCCACAGCGTAACCCTTGAGTCCTTCGAAGTTGCCCTCCAAGAACTTGAAACCATCGTGTGATAGCCCCACGATGGGCGCCAACTGTCGTGGTTTTGTCACGGCAGATGTCCTAGAGAAATGACTTAGTCGTGGAGCCATCGCTACGGGTTATCTTAAAGGGGTTAAAGCGGACAAGGGACGCAAGAGAGTTTTATACTAGTTCGGCCCCTTACGATGAAAGTAAAAGCCTACGTCTAGTTGTGATGGAATTGATGGGGTTTCGATGACCAGGGAGCGAATACGCTTCGCCTGAGTCTCGAGTTGTTGTCTGTTGTCCCTGAACCGCTACTGGGTCGTCCCCCTTATATACATGGGTTGACGCCCGCCGGTTTACAGAATCCCGAGGCCGGCTCATAATCGTATCCGGCTCGGTCTCTGCTACTTCTATCTTACAACACAAGTTTACATATCAATGCCGGTTTATGTCTACAGGCCTTAAACCGGCTTTGGGCCCTGGGCCTACTTGAAGCGTCACCGTCTGTCTTCATGGACTTCAGATACAGATGAACTACTCATGGGGTTAAGGCCGCCTCTCCTGGCCGGTTTACGCCCAGTGGTAATATCCCCAACAACCCCCGTGATGCTACGTGCGTGCCGAGGAAAACTCTTGGAGAGTACTCGCTTTTCATTGGGGACAGCTACCCCACTGTGAAGCGGATGCCACCTTCCGTGCACAACACGGAAGGCCTGCTTTTCATGAAGCATGGTTGTGTCTTCAGTGCGCACCGCCGGATGAACGACATGCTGGGACACGCTATCCTTGGTTTATGCCGCTTCAGCTTGGATGAGTCTCCATCGTGTGGAACCGGACTAGAAAGCTGCGACAATGATTCCCATTGCCCACCGCTATGCATCGTGCCATCCATGAAGAATACCTGGGACTGGAACCTGGAGGAGGACATGTCGCCCATCTATAACGTGTAAGTGGAGTACGGTAAATTGTGAACGGTAGCGCTATGAATATATGTAGACTAGTCGTGCACAAATTTATCACATGAATTGGAGATGAACTTGTGTGGCATACTGGCATTTGTCCTTTAGAATTTATTACTAGTAAATGTGTTATGTGTACGTGCAACTTGTGTGGTTGTTGCACGGGCTCCAACACGCTCTTTGAGAAAAAAAAGTGGCACAGCTTTGGATATACGTGACGTGGCGGCATCATACAGTAGCATCGTTCGCTATAGTTGTAGTACACTCCGACTAGGACGACAACTCCTATAAAACCTTGCGCTTGGCTCTTTGCCTCTTCGGGAGGTTCAACAGTTCGTACTCGTGTGAACCTTGCACTTGGCTCTTCGCCTCTTCGGATGGTCCAACAATGATGATACTACAGTACAATATGCTTCTGGCAATCTGACACCGATTGAACTGCTGCATGTCCACCGCGAGGGCGAGGGAGAGGGAGAGGGCACTGTAGTCAAAACCCTCTCCTCGTCCTGCGAACCACCGCGCGCGTGGGCGAGGGAGAGGCGTAGTAAGCAAGCTTCTCCTCGTTCGGCGAGTTGACGGGACACATCAACGTAGTACTAGTACTAGTCCATACTGCGTCCTTTTCGGTTAATATGGCTTAATTTGAAACGATAAAGATACACTGGCGGTCAACGTATGTAACAATACGCTCTTTACGGTCACTATATATAGCTTTGCGGTGATTATACGATCACTAGCTCATCGTAGAGCACCGTATTGCACCCTACTGACCGGCCACATAGTCGACGTGGCACTTTGTTGACTGGTTAAATTCTCACCTGGTTTCTGGTCCCACCTGTCAGTTGGCAGAGCAAAGAAATCAGTTAAACAAAACTTTACGCAGGCGTGACAGGAGTCAACCCTTGCGCGCGAACCACCCTGGCTGTGTATGTGAGTGCATGCATGTGTACTCCCTCGGTCTTCCAACAAAGAGTGTACATCGGCTAAAAACAAAGAGTGTAGTACATCTACACTTCCAATGCATTTAGCCTTTAATCTAAATCGATATTAATTGACTAATGCACCAACTTGTGCTCTAGGTATAGGCTACATGTCTATCCTTAATTACAGCATGCAACGACCTTCATTTAATCTTCTTCTCTCAACGGTCGCATGCACACATAAGTCTGCTACTTTTGGGCGTTAATTATGCCTTGGTCAATGTGTAAATCTCTAAATGTACAGTCTTTCACGGACATAGGGAGTAGGTTGAGCACTTGAGCGTGAGCGTGGGTGTTGCGTCGTGTGCTGTGTGCCGCATGGGTGCGTGAGTGTTGCGTGCGTCCATGTGTACGTGTGAGTGTTGCATGTTGCATGCATGCATGCATGGGGCTTACTCCCTCCCATTGACCTGTTCATATTTCAAGCTTCCTCTGTTCCCTCCATATGGTGATACTCCGTCTATTCCCAAATACGGAGTAAAATCCTCCCTCTGTTCCCATATACGAAGTATTTGTCTTTCTAGAGATTTCAACAAGTGACTACGTACGGAGCAAAATGAGTGAAGTGAGCGTAGAGGCATAGGGATAATGTAGAAAGGAAGTCTTCGCGATCCATTATTCCCCATCTCGGTCAGAGAGAACTATTCAACTAGTCTTCACAGTGAAGTGACAATACACGCTGCAGCAGATGCGACACTTAATTAATAAGCTGAACCAGCGTGTTGGTGTTACTAAATCAGCCTTACCCAGTACTGCCATCATGTTTGCCAGTAGAGCACGCTTCTGTCCTCCATTAACTGACATATGGGCCCTCTTGTGGTAGACCCACCTGTCATCAGTATAACTATTTACACTCTCCGAAGGACGATATATCCTAGTAGTAGTAGTAGAATTGAGATTTAATGCACTTTCTTCCCCGTCTTCCAGTCTTCTTCCTCCTCTCTTCTTCTTCCTCCTCTCTTCCCCATCGTCGGCCGCACACCATTTCCCCCCGCTCACTGCTCGCCCGCCTGAGCTATCTTCCTTGGTTGCTCGCGCGTACCATATCCCCCCACTCACTGCTCGGCCACACGAGGAGATGCTTCTTCGCTCGCCCACCCGAATCCACTTCCCCGCTGGCTCGCAGGCACCAAAAACCCCAATGGCAGAACCGACTGACACGCATAGCCGCGATTGGAATTCCCTCCCAATGTTCTCTTGGAGCAGATCTGTAATCGTATGGACCTACTTAGCACCGTCCGTCTGGCCGCATGCTTGGTGTCTTTGTACCGTCTACTCGTTTGCAACCGGCCGGCTCTTTTCAAGACACCTTGCTTGCTGATGCCCGATCCTCGCAGGTGGCCCAGACACCGACTTGACGATCCTACGGAGGTTGCCGTGGTGCCCCTCGACAATGTACCACTACCCGTCCACCTCTCCTTCATGCGCGGCTACTACTGGGCAGGCATGAAGGCCAACTGGATCGTCCTCATCCACCAATCTAGTAGTCCGTGGTGTCTCGTGGATATCTACACCCAGCGAGAGATCACCCTTCCATCGTTGGATACCGCCGCCATCGAGCCTCGCGGCCCGCCGGACACTCCTGCCTACTACACACGAGACGCGTCAAGCTTTTGGCTCGACCTCTGTTTGCTGAAAGTTGTAATCTGCGAAGTGCCCACACCATCAGAAGACTACATGGATTACAAGCTCATTGCCTTATTCAACATGGGATTAGTCTATCTAGAATCCGATCTCTATACATGGTTATGGCTCATCGTCAATCTTGTTGAGGCAACATTTTTGTCTGATGCTGTAGTGCACGATGGCATCGTTTACGCGGTGGACGCACAGATTGGCTGCCTATACTGGTGGAATCTATCGTCGTGTAATTGTTCTATCTCATCTCATCTTTACCTTATAAATACGATTGCTTGTTCATTGTCACAAATTTAGAATAGATAGTATGTCTATAACCACATCATTGCTATATGTTCCTCTCATTTCCTAGATTTTTATGACCACACATGTTATTGTTAGAGTTGATATGAGAACAATTGGCATCTAATGATTGTTAGAATAGATATTATGAGCATAAAATCATGATTGCTATATGTTACTCTCATTTCCAAGATTTTTATAACAATGCAATTGCTTAGAATTGAGATGAGAACAGTAGTAGTAAGTGCTATGGTAGAATATGAGTAGGCTCTATCATAGCTGTTTTCCTCTCATTGTTACATAATGTTTGAACCATGACATATTGCTAGAATATGAAAGCCATTGGCTTATTTTTTTAACTTGGGGTATGATTATGACCACGGCATTGCAATTCTCTGTCTATCATATGTGTCACTGTTATAATAATCTTAATTCCACACATACTCTGAACATGATTGTTTATTTTTGTCCTTTTGGTGTCTAATTTGAATTGTTGCAGCAGACGCAAATGCGCTGGCCTTCATGATTCCAGGACCTGGAATCATACCAGCCGATGGGTGGTGGTTTATCGCTCGTTCAGCTGACGGCGGTCATTTGATGCTCATTCGCACGTACCAAATTGACCAAACCATTACATCAAACCACATGCAGTACAATGCCTGGGGCATTCGTGACATTGATGGCTATGGCTGCTTCGTGTTCGAGAAAGATCCCAGCTCCGTTGGGCCAGGCGTATTCAACTGGAGGCGGGTTTACAACCTCGGCAACCACTCCATGTTCCTCGGGCTCAATTATCCGATCATCCAACCAATCATCGATCATATCACCGGCGATGATTACCGTGCTATGCAACTTCCATTCGCCAGGGGGACTGTGTTTACACATCATACCATGGGTTTCATGAATCACCATATCCAGAGATTCGTCGACACAGCTTGTTGCCAGATAATCTTCAGTGTGTGAAAGGCATCAAGCTTCCATGCGATGGATGGCTTTTGCAAACCCGACATGCGGCGATGTGGTTCATGCCAACAACAAATATGTACAACTTGATTTGTACTGATATCTAGACTGAGCCATGTATTCTGCTGCTGTAGCATGACCCTCTTTTGTTGGATATTATGTACAGCTGTTAGTTTGAAGCACTCCTCTGGTTTGAAGGATAGATACCTTTCTAGGATCAAGAGCATCCTAACTCACCTGAGCAGGATGTACTGATAATGATGATGGAGATGCTGTGGAGTATATATATATATATATATATATATATATATATATATCAATTAGGCTTCAAGTGCGTACTTGTTAGTTAAACCTATGGTTAAAATGTGACACTAAATATGACTAGTAAGTAGTACAGTAGCAGTACTAGTATACGTCGGTCAAATTATTCATCATGTCCACACATTGAATTGATGTGACAACACGCTGCGCGTGAGGTGACACAAGAATCCCGGCGGCGTGTTCGAGTATTCTAGACTTCAGATTTGGAGTACCACTTATCTGTCGAAATCTTTCATCATTCACTTAAAACAGTCGATTGATCATACATTGAGTACCATATAACTGGAATTAACCGATGCAAGTCAAAGAAGGATTGGCCGGGGCTGCCGGCTGGCGTCAAGTTCGATCCCACGGATCAGGAGCTGATCGAGCACCTTGAGGCCAAAGTGAGTGCTGACAGCGCGAGATCTCACCCTCTCATCGATTTGTTCATACCAACCATCGACAGCGAGCATGCCATACGCTACACCCATCCTGAGAAACTTCCAGGTAAGACACCGATCGGCCGTCTACTTGCACAAACATATTCCTTTGTTTATAGCACTATTTTCTTTTTAGACACAGACCTGGTGAAGCAATTACAATTTAACAATTAATAAAAAGTGAAACAAGTGACTCCAACATGCCAAAGATGTTATGAAAATGCCAACTACGTACACTAAAACCTGTATTCGACAATACTGCAGGTATCACACTGAGTGGCATAAGCAAGCATTTCTTCCAGCGCAATTCCAAGGCGTTCAAAAGGGGCACGTGGACGCGTCGCAAGATACAGTCGGAGTGCGGCATGCACGCGATGTGGCACAACACCGGCAATACCTTGCCGGTGATGGTCAATGGCCGGCAGACGGGCAGCAAAAAGGTTCTGGTGCTGCACACCCACAAGAACTTCGACCAGCAGAGGACCAACTGGGTGATGCACCAGTACCACCTCGGGGACCTGGAGCAAGAGAAGGAGCGGGAGCTGGTCCTCTGCAAGATTTTCTACCAGACGAACACTAGAGCCCGGAGTAAAAAGATTATAAGTTAGTTTGGTACTTGTACCAGCTTGTCGTCCGCAAGTTGGTATTGTTGTTAACGATCTTTTGGTATGAACTTGGCATTTGCTTCCAACCATCATGCCGAGGGGCGACGTGGATATAAAGCTGAATCATTTGTTTCGAAACAAATTTTCAGGCACCTGATTTTTATTTGATAGGTAGCATAAGCACCTGCCATTCGAATTCCCAGTTCTCCAATTTTTTTGAAACAAGTGCATGCACTTATTATCACGATGAAAAAACAATATCCCTGCTGCATCCTAGTTATCAGTCTGTACTTGCAGAATTCTTTCGTTTATTGAGCACGTATATTGTTTTTTCAGGTCGAGCAAGTTTCAACTGGGCTGTAGACTGCCCAGTCTTGGTTTTGTTTTTAACAGGCCCAGCCCATGACGACAACGTGGCACAAAGATCCATCAGGTATCTGGTGGCCTCTGGCCCGCCAACGTTAGTTATATTTTGTCTTACAACATCCGCAGGCAGTTTTTTACTGAATCAAACAGACAACCCAGTTCTATTTTCCACTTGAAACGCATGCCCTACATCCGTTTTCTAATCTCTACCTATAGTTCTACTAGTTCATATACATGTATCATTATATTGAAAATACATAAAATTCCCTTTTCATATTTACATCCTTATTTTTGTTGTTGTTTTCCCTCCTAGCACTGATTTTTTACCACAGGTTTTCCCTTAAACCAACTCAATTGTCCCACGTCTTATTTGCTTACAAAAACAAAATGATTTTTTTTGGCAAATCAATAATTCTTAAAAAAATGTTTATCATTTCGGGATTACAAAAGTTCAGACTCCTTCGAAATATGCAAAATAAGGTTGAACTTTTTGACCGAGGTCCTGGGCAGAAAATGGGCTGTAATAAATTACTTAAAAATTAGCAAATGGGCTGCAAATTATTAAAAAATAGCAAATGGGCTCTATGTTGTCTGCCACAGATTTGGAGGCTGACTTGTGGGCCTACTAAGTTCAAGCGTACACAAGGTTTCTCAAAAAAGAAACTTGGTCAACAATCGACTCTACCAGCGTCAGACTGTTAGATGTCAATCTAACGGCAATCGTGCTTCTTCAGTGTGTGTTCTTCCTGCCCCAGCCGCCCAAACCAGCGCCGTCGGAACCGCCTGCTCCCGCCTCCCATGGACAGCTGTGCTGCCGGGCAGGCCTCACGGCCCCATCATGTACTCGCATCCCTGGCCTGTCAATCCCTCTACTCACCCACACCTCCTGTTATTTTCCGGCGACGGCAGCCGAACCAGTGAACCCTCGTACTCTCCACCGCGTGGGCAGCCACTGCCGTGTCTTCCCCGGCTCCGTGTCGTTCCCTTCATAGGCCTCGCCATCATTCACCGCCCTGGTGCTCTCAGCGCGGCGTGGTTAACGTGGTCAACAAACGACATCCATCAGAAGTGGACTGTAAGTGGAGAGGCTAACAGCTGGGTCCACGGCCGCACACAAGGAAATGCCTTCTTATTACGCGTAAAATAATGATTCCTCCACCTGACATCTGGGACCTGCCGGAAGGGCCTCTGTATTTCACGAAAAAAACGTTCCCTCCGCTGATAGGTCGGACCCACCAACTATATCTTCACACGCAAGGAAGTGCCTCCTTATTGTGCACAAAAAAAATGAATACCCCCTGCCAGCTGGGACCCACCATAGTGGGAGGCTGACTTGTGGGCCAACTAAGTTGACGGGGACAGAGGGCTTTGTCAACTTAGTCAATATATGAATGATTCTAGCTCCAGTGACCGTACAATGTCCATCCAACGGCCGTAGTGCTTCTTCAACCTCTGGTCTTCTTGCTCCAGCCGCCCAAACCAGCGTCGGTCGTGCCGCGTGCTCCTGCCTCCCGTGGCCGGCTGTGATGCCGCGGAGGCCTCACCGCCCCCTACTACTCCCACCGCTGGCCAGGCCATCCCTCTACTCACCCACACCCCCTGTTATTCTGCGGCGACGGCAGCCTCACACCATAGCCGAACCAGTGAACCCTCGTACTCCTCTCCGCGTGGGCACCCACTGCCGCGTCTTCCCTGGCTCCGCGTCGTCCCCTTCCTAGGCCTCGCCGTCGTCCACCGCCTTGGTGCTCTCGGCACGGCGTGGTCAATGTGGTCAACGACCGACTTCCATCGGAAGAGTACTGTACGTGGAGAGGCTGACAGCTGGGTCCACGGCAGCCACAAGGAAGTGCCTCCTTATTACGCGCAAAATAATTATTCCTGCACCTCACAGCGGGGACCCACCGGACGGGCCACCGTATTTCGTGAAAAAAATGTTTCCCCCCTGACTGCTGGGACCCACCAGCTACATCTTCGCATGCAAGGAAGTGCGTCCGGAAAAAAAAACGATTCGCCCCCCTGACTGCTGGGACCCACCAGCTATATCTTCGCACGCAAGGAAGTGTGTGACAGTCGGGACCCACCTGGTTGAAGCGTACGTAGCGTTGTCATTCTGGTCGCGAACGTGTACGTACATATTGGTCGATGTAGAGCGCGCACGTGTCGTAGTAGAGGCGCGCATGTAGCATGTACACATATGTAACGCCCCGAGACTGACGCTCCGATTGCCTTCCTTGTTTTGCGAGTCAGCTGTGTTTTATTTGTGTGTTGCATTCATCATCGCATCATTTGCATTGCATCGGCACTTCGTTGCCGTCATGTTTTAAAATTTTGCATTCGTTCGTAGTTGCCACGTTCCCCCCTTGTCTTCGTTGACCGTTCTGAGTCTAACAGGATTTTCGATTCTCTTTTGTCTGACCGTTTGACCCTCTCTGCACAACCACCGACCCCCCTCTGGCGTGCGTCCGAAAACTTCCCTGAACCCGACCCGGACTGTTGTGACCGTTGGGTCCGGATCATCCCCTAACATCTACAAAATATCTCCGTTTTCTTCATTGGACATCCTAACCTATATTTTTCCAGCCCTCCGATTACGATCGTAGGGACGTGATAGCCCCTACCCTAATCTCATTGCAGTATAAATAATGACCCAACCCTAATTTTTAGGGGAGCTGTCCCATCAATCCCTCCCCGCCGCCACTCCTCGTCCCCCTCGAGATCCCTCCCGATCCACCCATTCCACCAACCAGAGACCTCCCTGCTCGATCCCAAGGAGATCACGAGCAGCTCATCCCCGTTGCCGACGGACTAGGCCGGACCTCGCGCCCCTCCCCTTTCTCTTCCTTTCTTCTTCTTCCCGTGCCTCACATCTCTCTGTTACCTCTCGTTCTCTCTCCCGCAGGAGCCCATGGCGAGCCTGACCGAGCCCCTCACATGGCGCCCTCGCGCCCGAGCTCTTAATCAGCCCCGCGTCACCGGAGTCAAGCCACCAGCCGCCCGAGCCTTTTGCGCCTTTGCCTCGAGAACCTCCTCGTCCCCAACCAGGACGCCATGGTCGGCCTCCTCTGTTCGCCCCCTGCCACGACAGGAGCTCCGCCATGGCCGCCCAGGGCTTTCTCCTGCCTCGATCCGTCAAGCCCACCGCCGGGAACGACCTCCACCTCCCAGGGCCCCGGCGACCTCACCGTCCGGGCCTCCTCCGCCTCGCCTTCCGCGCAAGTCCCTCACCGACGCGCCCAGTTCTCGCTGCTGCCGCTGCTTCCTGTCGAGCAGGAGCCTCGACCCCAAGCTCCTCCTCTGCTTCTTCCCGGCGCGCCTCCGCCCCTTCTCTGGCCAAGTCCGGTGCCCCGTGGCCGGATCCGCCGTCGCCTGCTCGTCGGTAGCCGCCGCCGTGCCCGCGACCCCTGCTTCCTGTCGCCATAGCGCCGCTGCAGTTCTTCTGCAGTTAGATGCAGCAGCGCTGCATCGAGCGCACGCCCGCGCCGCCGCGTGGGCTTCGTCGCCCTTCACCAGCAAGCAGGCCCAGCGCCCCCTTCCAGCCTCCCTCTCCAAGCTGAACGGGCCAAGGCCCACTGGGTGAGGCAACCCCCCCAGCGCCCTTTGTTATTCTTCTGTTGGGCCTGCTTCGGTTTTAGATTCGGCCCAGTGTAGTTTTTTTCCATGTCTGCGATTTAGCTATTATCCAGAGTATTGCAGTTTTATAGAAAAACCCCTCATGTTCATGCTTTAATAATTAATTAACCGTGCATCTTTTGTAAATAATTTATATATGTAAAATGCTCAGAAAGCTGTGTAGTTTAATAATATGCCACTTTCATCCCATGTTAAAATGTTTAAAAATGCTGGTTGTTTATTTTTACTCAATTGCCATGTTAAAATGATTTATTTCATAACTAAATAACCGTAGCTCCAAATTTAATAAAATTTATATGTAAATGGGGTAGAAAAATGCCTAGTTTAACATGGTGCACTTCATTTTGCTGTTTAACAATATTAAAATTGCGTTTATGGCAGAACAGTACCAAATCTATAATATGCATATGAGGATTTTCCGGAATTGTTGTTGTTCGTTTCCGGCCTCATTTAACTTGCTTAAATAGTTAGTTTTCATATGCCTCACCTCTTGCCATGGTAATCAACATTTAACATTGTTGGGTACATAAACGAGAGAGAACTGAATAATTGATGTGGTGTTTCGTTAATATGCAACTCGTTGCATATTGAGCTCCACTTAATTTGTAGTGTTGTTTGTTGCACTTTGCCATGCCATGCCTCATTAAACCGGACAAGCATCATATTTGTTTTTGCATCATGCCATGTGTATGTGATGGTTGTTTACTATGTTGTTTGTTTCTTTCCGGATTGCTTCTCTTGTTAGCTTCGGTTTCGTTCCGGAGTTGTGAGGATTCGTTCGACTACATCCGTTTGTCTTCTTCATGGACTCGCTCTTCTTCCTAGCGGGATCTCAGGCAAGATGACCATACCCTCGAAATCACTTCTATCTTTGCTTGCTAGTTGTTCGCTCTATTGCTATGCCGCGCTACCTACCACTTGCTTTTCAAGCCTCCCAAATTGCCATGAACCTCTAACCTTTGTCACCCTTCCTAGCAAACCGTTGTTTGGCTATGTTACCGCTTTTGCTCAGCCCCTCTTATAGCGCTGTTAGTTGCAGGTGAAGATGAAGATGGCTCCATGTTGGATTATGTTTATGTTGGGATATCACAATACCTCTTATTTATTTAATGCATCTATATACTTGGAAAAGGGTGGAAGGCTCGGCCTTATGCCTGGTGTTTTGTTCCACTCTTTCCGCCCTAGTTTCCGTCATACCGGTGTTATGTTCCTTGATTTTGCGTTCCTTACGCGGTTGGGTGATTTATGGGACCCCCTTGACAGTTCGCTTTGAATAAAACTCCTCCAGCAAGGCCCAACCTTGGTTTTACCATTTGCTACCACCTATCCCCTTTTCCCTTGGGTTCTGCAGACTCAAGGGTCATCTTTATTTAAACCCCCCGGGCCAGTGCTCCTCTGAGTGCTGGTCCAAACCGAGCAGACTGCGGGGCCACCTTGGGGAAACTTGAGGGCTGGTTTTACTCGTAGGATGTCTCATCCGGTGTTGCCCTGAGAACGAGATATGTGCAGCTCCTATCGGGATTTGTCGGCACATCGGGCGGCTTTGCTGGTCTTGTTTTACCATTGTCGAAATGTCTTGTAGACCGGGATTCCGAGACTGACCGGGTCTTCCTGGGAGAAGGTTTATCCTTCGTTGACCGTGAGAGCTTATAATGGGCTAAGTTGGGACACCCCTGCAGGGTATAAACTTTCGAGAGCCGTGCCCGCGGTTATGTGGCAGATGGGAATTTGTTAATATCCGGTTGTAGAGAATTTGACACTTGACCTTAATTAAAATACTTCAACCGCATGTGTAGCTGTGATGGTCTCTTCTCGGCGGAGTCCGGGAAGTGAACACGGTTTCTGGGTTATGTTTTGACGTAAGTAGGAGTTCAGGATCACTTCTTGATCATTGCTAGTTCACGACCGTTCCGTGCTTCTCTTCTCGCTCTCATTTGCGTATGTTAGCCACCATATATGCTAGTGCTTGCTGCAGCTCCACCTTACTACCCCATACTTTCCTATAAGCTTAAATAGTCTTGATCTCGCAGGTGTGAGATTGCTGAGTCCTCGTGACTCACAGATACTTCCAAAACAGTTGCAGGTGCCGATGAGACCAGTGCAGATGACGCAACTGAGCTCAAGTGGGAGCTCGATGAAGATGTTGTCCGTTGTGTTGTTTCTTTTCTTGTGGATCAGTAGTGGAGCCCAGTTGGGACGATCAGGGACCTAGCAGTTGGGTTGTCTTCTTTTCTTTTGGTTCCGTAGTCGGACCTATGTGTGTATCTTGAATGATGTATGAATTTATTTATGTATTGTGTGAAGTGGCGATTGTAAGCCAACTCTTTATCCCATTCTTGTTCATTACATGGGATTGTGTGAAGATGACCCTTCTTGCGACAAAACCACAATGCGGTTATGCCTCTATGTCGTGCCTCGACACGTGGGAGATATAGCCGCATCGTGGGCGTTACAACATACGTACAACGGCCAGTGTGCAAGAAAGAAAATACGGCCACGTATGTACATACGGGCGGGGTCTCGAACGCCTACTCGCGCATACGTACGGCCAGGGCTCATGTACATGGCTGGGTCGGAACAAAGAAACTGTGTCATCGTCGTGTTCATGGGGAGCCAACCGGCTGGGTCGGAACGGAATGCGTCGTCATGTTCATCAAGAGGGCTTGGACGGAACAGCCGATGGAAAGGAGGCCTGGCGTACCGCAGAACGGAGGAAACTGCCTTGTGTTCGACCGGCCACGTTCGTAACGGAGTAATAGTAGTAGATGCAGAATCGTTTTGGTCTACTTGTCATGGACGTGATGCCTATATACGTGATCATACCTAGATATTCTCATAACTATGCTCAATTCTATCAATTGCTCGACAGTAATTCGTTTACCCACCGTAATACTTATGCTATCTTGAGAGAAGCCACTAGTGAAACCTATGGCCCCCGGGTGTATTTCCCATCATATTAATCTTCCAACACTTAGCTATTTCTATTGCCATTAATTTTACTTTGCATCTTTATTTCTCTTTATCATAAAAATACCAAAAAATATTATCTTATCTTACCTATCAGATCTCACTCTCGTAAGTGACCGTGAAGGGATTGACAACCCCTTTATCGCGTTGGTTGCGAGGTTCTTATTTGTTTGTGTAGGTGCGTGGGACTCGAGCGTGGTCTCCTACTGGATTGATACCTTGGTTTTCAAAAACTGAGGGAAATACTTACGCTACTTACTGCATCACCCTTTCCTCTTCAAGGGAAAACCAACGCAGTGCTCAAGAGGTAGCAAGAAGGATTTCTGGCGCCGTTGCCAGGGAGGCTTACACCAAGTCAAGTCAAGATTTGATTTCCCGACAACGAGCCAGTTCTGGTGCCGTTGCCGGGGAGTCTACGCACAAGTCAAGACATACCAAGTACCCATCACAAACTCTTATTCCTCGCATTACATTATTTGCCATTTGCCTCTCGTTTTCCTCTCCCCCACTTCACCCTTGCCGTTTTATTCGCTCTCTCTTTTCCGTTCGCCTCTTTTTTCGCTCGCTTCTTGTTTGCTCGTGTGTTGGATTGCCTGCTTGTCAGGATGGCTCAAGATAACACTAAATTGTGTGACTTTACCAATACCAACAACAATGATTTTCTTAGCACTCCGATTGCTCCTCTTACCGATGCTGAATCTTGTGAAATTAATGCTGCTTTGCTGAATCTTGTCATGAAAGATCAATTCGCCGGCCTTCCTAGTGAAGATGCAGCTACCCATCTGAATAGCTTTGTTGATTTGTGTGATATGCAAAAGAAGAAAGATGTGGACAATGATATTGTTAAGTTGAAACTATTTCCGTTTTCACTTAGAGATCATGCTAAAACTTGGTTTTCATCTTTACCTAAAAATAGTATTGATTCCTGGAATAAGTGCAAAGATGCTTTTATCTCTAAGTATTTTCCTCCCGCTAAGATCATCTCTCTTAGAAACGTTATTATGAATTTTAAGCAACTTGATCATGAACATGTTGCACAAGCTTGGGAGAGAATGAAATTAATTATACGTAATTGCACTACTCATGGTTTGAATTTGTGGATGATTATACAAAAAATTTATGCCAGATTGAATTTTGCTTCTAGAAATCTTTTAGATTCGGCCGCGGGAGGCACTTTTATGAAAATCACTTTAGGATAAGCTACTAAACTCCTAGATAATATTATGGTTAATTATTCTCAATGGCACACCGAAAGATCTACAAGTAAAAAGGTGCATGCGATAGAAGAAATTAATGTTTTGAGTGGAAAGATGGATGAACTTATGAAATTATTTGCTAATAAGTGTGTTTCTTCTGATCCTAATGATATTCCCTTGTCTACCTTGATTGAGAATAATAATGAATCTATGTATGTGAATTTTGTTGGTAGGAATAATTTTCGTAACAACGCGTATAGAGGAAACTTTAATCCTAGGCCGTTCCCTAGTAATTCCTCTAATAATTATGGTAATTCCTAAAACAACTCTTATGGAAATTTAATAAGATGCCCTCTAAATTTGAGACTAGTGTTAAAGAATTTATGATTTCTCAAAAGAATTTTAATGCTTTGCTTGAAGAAAAATTGCTTAAAGTTGACGAATTGGCAATGAACGTGCATTGAATTTCTCTTGATGTTGATTCTTGGAAACTTAGATCTATTCCACCTAAGCATGATATCAATGAGTATCTCAAAGCTATGAGAATTTCCATTGGTGAGTGCAAAGAAAGAACCGCTAGGATGCGTGCTAAGAAAGATTGCTTTGTAAAACCGTGTTCTTCTAATTTTTACGAGAATAAAGATGAAGATCTAAAAGTTATTGATGTGTCCCCTATTAAATCTTTGTTTTGCAATATGAATCTTGATAATGATGGGACTGGAGATGAGTCAACTTTAGTTAGAAGGCGTCCCAAAAAATCGGAGTTTTTAGATCTTGATGCAAAATTTGGTAAAAGTGGGATTGAAGAGGTCAAAACTTTAGATATCAATGAACCCACTATTTTGGATTTCAAGGAATTTAATTATGATAATTGCTCTTTGATAGATTGTATTTCCTTGTAGCAATCCGTGCTAAATTCTCCTCAGGCTTATAGCCAAAATAAAGCTTTTACTAAACATATGGTTGATGCTTTAATGCAATCTTATGAAGAAAAACTTGAGTAGGAAGTTTCTATCCCTAGAAAAAATTATGATGAGTGGGAACCTACTATTAAAATTAAAATTAAAGATCATGAATGATATGCTTTGTGTGATTTGGGTGCTAGTGTTTCCACGATTCCGAAAACTTTGTGTGATTTGTTAGGTTTCCGCGAATTTGATGATTGCTCTTTAAACTTACACCTTGCGGATTCCACTATTAAGAAACCTATGGGAAGAATTAATGATGTTCTTATTGTTGCAAATAGTAACTATGTGCCCATAGATTTTATTGTTCTTGATATAGATTGTAATCCTTCATGTCCTATTATTCTTGGTAGACCTTTCCTTAGAACGATTGGTGCAATTATTGATATGAAGGAAGGGAATATTAGATTCCAATTTCCGTTAAGGAAAGGCATGGAACACTTCCCTAGAAAGAAAATTAAATTACATTATGAATCTATTATGAGAGCCACTTATGGATTGCCTACCAAAGATGGCAATACTTAGATCTATCCCTGTTTTTATGCCTAGCTAGGGGCGTTAAACGATAGCGCTTGTTGGGAGGCAACCCAATTTTATTTTTAGTTTTTTGTTTTTGGTTCTGTTTAGGAATAAATCTTTGATCTAGCATCTGGTTAGATCTGTTTTTGTGTTTTAATTAGTGTTTGTGCCAAGTTAAACCTATAGGATCTTCTTGGATGATAGTTATTTGATCTTGCTGAAAATTCCAGAAACTTTCTGTTCACGAAAACAATTATTAAAAATCACCAGAACGTGATAAAATACTGATTCCAACTGCAGTAGATCAATATAAAAATTATCTAGGTCTTCCTATTTTGGTAGATTTTTCTGAGTTCCATAAGTTTGCGTTAGTTACAGATTACTACAGACTGTTTTGTTTTTGACAGATTCTGTTTTTCGTGTGTTGTTTGCTTATTTTGATGAATCTATGGCTAGTAAACTAGTTTATAAACCATAGAGAAGTTGGAATACATTAGGTTTAACACCAATAAAAATAAATAATGAGTTCATTACAGTAACTTGAAGTGGTGTTTTGTTTTCTTTCGCTAACGGAGCTCATGAGATTTTCTGTTAAGTTTTGTGTTGTGAAGTTTTCAAGTTTTGGGTAAAGATTTGATGGATTATGGAACAAGGAGTGGAAAGAGCCTAATTTTGGGGATGCCCAAGGCACCCCAAGGTAATCTAAGGACACCAAAAAGCCAAAGCTTGGGGCTGCCCCGGAAGGCATCCCCTCTTTCGTCTTCGTCCATCGGTAACTTTACTTGGAGCTATATTTTTATTCACCACATGATATGTGTTTTGCTTGGAGCGTCCTGTATGATTTGAGTCTTTGCTTTTTAGTTTACCACAATCATAATTTCTGTACACACCTTTTGAGAGAGACACACATGATTCAGAATTTATTAGAATACTCTATGTGCTTCACTTATATCTTTTGAGCTATATAGTTTTTGCTCTAGTGCTTCACTTATATCTTTTAGAGCACGGTGGTGGATTTGTTTTATAAAAACTATTGTTCTCTCATGCTTCACTTATATTATTTTGAGAGTCCTACAAAACAGCATGGTAATTTGCTTTAATTGTGAAATTAGTCCTAATATGCTAGGTATTCAAGATTAGTAAAAACTTTCTTATGAGTGTGTTGAATACTAAGAGAAGTTTGATGCTCGATGATTGTTTTGAGATATGGAGGCAGTGATATTAAAGTTATGCTAGTTGAGTAGTTGTGAATTTGAGAAATACTTGTGTTGAAGTTTGCAAATCCCGTAGCATGCAGGTATGGTAAACGTTGTGTAACAAATTTGAAACATGAGGTGTTCTCTGATTGTCCTCCTTATGAGTGGCGGTCGGGGACGAGCGATGGTCTTTTCCTACCAATCTACCCCCCTAGGAGCATGCGCGTAGTTCTTGGTTTTTGATGACTTGTAGATTTTTGCAATAAGTATGTGAGTTCTTTATGACAAATGCTGAGTCCATGGATTATACGCACTCTCACCCTTCCATCATTGCTAGCCTCTTCGGTACTGTGCATTGCCCTTTCTCACCTTGAGAGTTGGTGCAAACTTCGCCGGTGCATCCAAACCCCGTGATACGATACGCTCTATCACACATAAGCCTCCTTATATCTTCCTCAAAACAGCCACCATACCTACCTATTATGGCATTTCCATAGCCATTTCGAGATATATTGCCACGCAACTTTCCACCGTTCCGTTTATCATGACACGTTCATCATTTTCATATTACCTTGCATGATCATGTAGTTGACATTGTATTTGTGGCAAAGCCACCATGCATATTATTTCATACATGTCACTCTTGATTCATTGCCCATCCCGGTACACCACCGGAGGCATTCATATAGAGTCATACTTTGTTCTAGTATCAAGTTGTAATCATTGAGTTGTAAATAAATAGAAGTGTGATGATCATCATTCATAGAGCATTGTCCCAAAAAAGGGAAAGGCCAAAAGAAAAAAAGAAAAGAAAATAAAAAGGGGCAATGCTACTATCTTTTTCCATACTTGTGCTTCAAAGTAGCACCATGATCGTTATGATAGATAGTCTCTGGTTTTGTCACTTTCATATACTAGTGGGAATTTTTCGTTATAGAACTTGGCTTGTATATTCCAACAATGGGCTTCCTAAATGCCCTAGGTTTTCATGAGCAAGCAAGTTGGATGCACACCCACTTAGTTTCTTTTGTTGAGCTTTCATACATTTATAGCTCTAGTGCATCCGTTGCATGGCAATCCCTACTCCTCGCATTCACATAAATTGATGGGCATCTCCATAGCCCGTTGATTAGCCGTGTTGATGTGAGACTTTCTCCCTTTTTGTCTTCTCCACACAACCTCCATCATCATATTCTATTCCACCCATAGTGCTACGTCCATGGCTCGCGCTCATGTATTGCGTGAAAGTTGAAAAAGTTTGAGAATACTAAAGTATGAAACAATTGCTTGGCTTTTCATCGGGGTTGTGCATGATGGGAGCATTTTGTGTGATGAAAATGAAGCACGGCCAAAATATATGACTTTGTAGGGATGAGCTTTCTTTGGCTATGTTATTTTGAGAAGACATAATTGCTTGGTTAGTATGCTTGAAGTATTATTATTTTATGTCAATATTAAACTTTTGTCTTGAATCTTATGGATCTGAATATTCTTTCCACAATAAAGAAGATTACATTGATAAATATGTTAGGTAGCATTCCACATCAAAAATTCTGTTTTTATCATTTACCTACTCGAGGACGAGCAGGAATTAAGATTGGGGATGCTTGATACGTCTCCAACGTATCTATAATTTTTTATTGTTCCATGCTATATTATATTCTGTTTTGGATGATTAATGGGCTTTATTATACACTTTTATATTATTTTTGGGACTAACCTATTAACCGGAGGCCCAACCCAAATTGTTGTTTTTTGCCTATTTAAGTGTTTCGCAGAAAAAGAATATCAAACGGAGTCCAAACAGAATGAAACCTTCGGGAACGTGATTTTCGGAACAAACGTGATCCAGAGGACTTGGAGTGGACGTCAAGCAACAGACGAGGAAGCCACGAGGTAAGGGGCGCGCCTACCCCCCAGGGCGCGCCCTCCACCCTCATGGGCCCCTCATGGCTCCACCGACCTACTTCTTCCTCCTATATATACCTACGCACCCCCAACCATCAGAAGCGCCCACGAAAATCTAATTCCACCGCCACAACCTTCTGTACCTGTGAGATCCCATCTTGGGGCCTTTTCCGGCATCGTGCCGGAGGGGGCATTGATCACGGAGGGCTTCTACATCAACACCATAGCCTCTCCGATGATGTGTGAGTAGTTTACCTCAGACCTTCGGGTCCATAGTTATTAGCTAGATGGCTTCTTCTCTCTCTTTGGGTCTCAATACAAAGTTCTCCTCGATTCTCTTGGAGATCTATTTGATGTAATTCTTCTTTTTGCGGTGTGTTTGTCGAGATCCGACGAATTGTGGGTTTATGATCAAGATTATCTATGAACAATATTTGAATCTCCTCTGAATTCTTTTATGGATGATTGGTTATCTTTGCAAGTCTCTTCGAATTATCAGTTTGGTTTGGCCTACTAGATTGATCTTTCTTGCAATGGAGAAGTGCTTAGCTTTGGGTTCAATCTTGTGGTGTCCTTTCCCAGTGACAGCAGGGGCAGCAAGGCATGTATTGTATTGTTGCCATCGAGGATAAAAAGATGGGGTTTATATCATATTGCATGCGTTTATCCCTCTACATCATGTCATCTTTCTTAAAGCATTACTCTGTTCTTATGAACTTAATACTCTAGATGCATGTTGGATAGCGGTCGATGTGTGGAGTAATAGTAGTAGATGCAGAATCGTTTCGGTCTACTTGTCACGGACGTGATGCCTATATACATGATCATACCTAGATATTCTCATAACTATGCTCAATTCTATCAATTGCTCGACAGTAATTCGTTTACCCACCGTAATACTTATGCTATCTTGAGAGAAGCCACTAGTGAAACCTATGGCCCCGGGCCTATTTTCCATCATATTAATCTTCCAACACTTAGCTATTTCTATTGCCGTTTATTTTACTTTGCATCTTTATTTCTCTTTATCATAAAAATACCAAAAATATTATCGTATCATATATATCAGATCTCACTCTCGTAAGTGACGTGAAGGGATTGTCAACCCCTTTATCGCGTTGGTTGCGAGGTTCTTATTTGTTTGTGTAGGTGCGTGGTACTCGAGCGTGGTCTCCTACTGTATTGATACCTTGGTTCTCAAAAACTGAGGGAAATACTTATGCTACTTTACTGCATCACCCTTTCCTCTTCAAGGGAAAACCAACACAGTGCTCAAGAGGTAGCAGTTTACTAATAAGTTTAAGTTCACCTTTAACTCTAGACATATAATCACTCAAGTGTTCAATCATATAAGCATTGCGTTTCAATTGTCTACCAACATAAGCATTGAAGTTTTCTTGTTTAACCATAAAGTCATCAAACTCATCCAAGCATTGGCTAGCAAACCTAGTTGACGGGATTTCAGCTTCATCATATCTATAGAGAGAATTTACCTTTACTACCTATGTCGGGTTATCAAGACCATGTATTTCTTTAATAGGCGGTAAATTCTTAACATCTTCAGCTTTAATACCTTTTTCTTTCATAGATTTCTTTGCCTCTTGCATATCTTCAGGACTAAGAAATAGAAAACCCCTTTTCTTCGGAGTTGGCTTAGGAGTTGGTTCAGGAAGTATCCAATTATTTTCATTAGTCAACATATTATTCAATAGCAATTCAGCTTGATCAACTGTTCTTTCCCTAAAAACACAACCAGCACAACTATCCAGGTGGTCTCTCGAAGTATCGGTTAGTCCATTATAAAAGATATCAAGTATTTCATTTTTCTTGAGAGGATGATTAGGCAAAGCATTAAGTAATTGGAGAAGCCTCACCCAAGCTTGTGGGAGACTCTCTTCTTCAATTTGTACAAAATTATATATTTCCCTTAAAGCAGCTTGTTTCTTATGAGCGGGGAAATATTTAGCGGAGAAGTTATAAATCATATCCTGGGGACTACGCACACAACCAGGATCAAGAGAATTAAACCATGTTTTAGCATCACCCTTTAATGATAAAAGAAATGACTTAAGGATATAGTAGTAGCGAGTTTTCTCATCATTAGTGAATAGGGTGGCTATCTCATTTAATTTAGTAAGATGTGCCACAACAGTTTCAGATTCATAGCCATAAAAAGGATCAGATTCAACCAAAGTAATTATCTCAGGATCAACTGAGAAATCATAATCCATATTAGTAACTTAGATAGGTGAAGTAGCAAAAGCAGGTCATATTTCATTCTAGCATTCAAAGATTTTTCTTTCAGCTTAGCTAATAATTTCTTAAGATCATATCTATCATTGCAAGCAATAAAGTCTCTAGCAGTTTCTTCATCCATAACATAGCCCTCAGTTTCATCAATATTATCAGTTTCAATATTTTCATTCTCTCTAGCCCTAGCAAGTTGTTCATCAAGAAATTCACCTAATTGCACAGTAGTATCAAGCATAAAAGTAGTTTCATCATAAGTATCACATAGCAGAATTGGCATCATCAATAACATGCGACATATCAGAATTAATAGCAGAAGCAGGTTTAGGTGTCGCAAGTTTGCTCAAAACAGAAGGTGAATCAAGTGTAGAGCTAGATGGCAGTTCCTTACCTCCCCTCGTAGTTGAGGGAAAAATCTTAGTTCTTTATCTTTCAAGTTCCTCATAGTGATCAACAAATATAAAATCCCAAGTGACTCAAAGAATAGAGCTATGCTCCCCTGCAACGGCGCCAGAAAATAGTCTTTATAACCCACAAGTATAGGGGATCGCAACAGTTTTCGAGGGTAGAGTATTCAACCCAAATTTATTGATTCGACACAAGGGGAGCCAAAGAATATTCTCAAGTATTAGCAGTTGAGTTGTCAATTCAACCACACCTGGATAACTTAATATCTACAGCAATGTATTTAGTAGCAAAGTAGTATGGAAGTAACGGTAATAGTGCAAAAGTAACAGTAGCAGTTTTGTAGTAATCGTAACAATGGCAACGAAAAAGTAAGTAAGCAAAGAGCAATATGTGAAAAGCTCGTAGGCATTGTATCGGTGATGGAGAGTTATGCCGGATGCGATTCCTCATGCAATTGTTATAACCTAGGGTGACACAGAACTAGCTCCCGTTCATCAATGTAATGTAGGCATGTATTCCGAATATAGTCATACGTGCTTATGGAAATGTCGTGGTGTTCTCACGGGGGGGGGGGGTGTGAGTCGACAGATGCCACAAGGGCTTTGTGTGAGGGTAAGACTGCTGCTGATAGGACCGGGAGCGGGTATGCGAGTAGCACGCGCTAGTTTACCCAGGTTCGGAGCTCTCCGGAGAGATAACACCCCTACTCCTGCATGTTTGTGCATATATATCTGGGGTGTACATCGGGCAGTACAAAGCGCTCCTAGAGTTGTATCTGGGGGCAGTGCCATGGGCATCTGCCTCCATATATGTGTGCACAAGGCACGCTTTAGTGGCCGGCCATGAGCATGGCCGTATGTGTGCTTGGGCATGCTTGCCCGTGGGAATGGATGGATGGATGGCTAGCTAGCTCTCTTGCTAGCTAGCATGCTTGTTGTGTGTACGTGTGAGTCCATCCATGGATGGATGGATGTGTGTCTCCTTTTATAGGAGAGGGTAGCTTTGTATCTAAGCTAAGTGGAGGTATGGGAGCAAGGCATGGTGCATGTCATGCTTGTCCCCTAGGTCACTTCATGAATAGTGCCAGGGGACAAGTGACACTATACATGACGGTGTTGCGGTACGGTTGTCTTGTCCGTGGTATGGCCGTCTCGTCGGGGTCTTGTCGATGCCGGGTCGGACTGCAGTCGGCAGCCGGCTAGTCGGCGCAGTCGGTCAGCTGGCAGCCGGCCAGGTGGAGCAGTCGGACGGGGAGCCGGCAGAAGCGGCCGGGCAGTCGGACTGAGGGGCTTTGCTAGCCCCGATGTCTTGAAATATTGTCTTGCCGTCTTCGGGATACCCGTGTCCAATTACTCCGACAGTAGCCCCCAAGCCTCCGGGCAACTTGGCAAAGTCGGGCGGAGGTTTTTTCGCGAGTGTTCATGGATCATGCAAAAGACAAAGTTAGTCAATGCAGATATATCAAATGATTGCTTTTTAGCACTGCAAGTTTTATGCAGAGGGTGCCGACTCGGTTTCGTACGAGCCCCCTTCAATCTTTTTCATGTTCCCTCCGCTCTTTGGCTTGTGCTCTCGCTTGCCGGACAGCCGCTCTGCGGTCTATGGCTGAGAGTGGGCCGCGGAGTGGAGTGTACAATACTCAGACTCTGGGAGCGAATTTAACCGAGTAGATACTCATAAAGAAAACGGTCGGGTCGCCCGAAGCGTTTTTCTTCCCGGACGTTTTTCGCGTGGGTGGCCTTCAGCGTTCACTCTTGCCAGTCGGACAGCCGCTCTGCGGTCTGTGACTAAGAGTGGGCTTTTCATACCGCGCACGCTACTAAGCCGTCTGCGGGAACTAACGTCTCAGGCCAAGCGGCCAGCCCCCGGGCCAACTCTGGCTGGCGCCGGGGCGAACAGTGATGCAACTGTAATGAAATGCAGAGATAGCCCCCGAGCACCGCTCGAGGTTATCCGTGCTCTCGCGGTGAAAAAATCTGCGGGTGAGGAGCTCACATTGGTTTTCGTGTAGCCGAGGCGGAGTTTGCCGAAGAGAGCCGGCGCACCCGCTGGGTGTAGCCTTCGAGCCCCCGGTCGCTCGAAGGAGGGTCCCGGCCGGTCAGGCTCGACCGGCCAGGCGGTGAGGTGTCTTGCGGCGCCCTTTTTCTTCTTCTGCCGGCTGCTGGCGGCCGGACGAAACTCTTCTCTTGTCTCCGTGGGGGCGCGCCAGCGCACCCACTGGGTGTAGCCCCCGAGATTCGGGCCGACTGCTGAGCAGTCGGGCCGGATCTTCCGGCAGCGACTTTGTCTTCCTTCTTCGCGGGGGCGCGTCAGCGCACCCGCTGGGTGTAGCCCCCGAGATTCGGGCCGACTGCTGAGCAGTCGGGCCAGATCTCCCGGCGACTACTTTGTCTTCTCTCCTCGCGGAGGCGCGCCAGCGCACCCGCTGGGTGTAGCCCCCGAGATTTGGGCCGACTGCTGAGCAGTCGGGCCGGATCTCCCGGCGACTACATTGTCTTCTCTCCTCGCGGGGGCGCGCCAGCGCACCCGCTGGGTGTAGCCCCCGAGATTCGGGCCGACTGCTGAGTAGTCGGGCCGGATCTCCCGGCGACTACTTTGTCTTCTCTCCTCGCGGGGGCGCGCCAGCGCACCCGCTGGGTGTAGCCCCCGAGATTCGGGCCGAGGTTCGACCAGCCAGGCGTCGAGGCAGACAGGCAGGCCAGGTCGCGTCCGGCTGTCCGAGTGACGAAGCAGGCGGACGGAGTTTTTCCTTTTCTTTGTCCCAGCCGACCTCTTTCTTTCCTTCTCAGGCGGACGGAGTTTTTCCTTTTCTTTGTCCCAGCCGACCTCTTTCTTTCCTTCTCTCTCTTTTTTTTCCGCTCGGCCCATGAATTTTCTGTCGGACTCTTCCTCCCTTTCTCTATTCCTTGTCCCCGCGTGGGCAGCCGGCACGGCAGTGGAGGAGGGGCGCAGCCGGCCACCGCGCTCGAGCCGGCTGAGCAGCCGGCCGGATGCGGGGAAGGGGGGAGCCGGCCTTGGATCAGGAGGTTGGGCAGGCGGAGCCGCGAGCCGGCGTGGAGCGGAGGAGACCCGTGGCCGAGCTGGCGGGGCCGGCGAGCGGCGAGCCGGCCCGGCGCGCGCGGGGGAGGCGGAGGCGGGTCGGGGGCAGTGGAGCCGCGCGGCGGACGGAGGCGTGCGAGCAGGCGAGGCCGTCTGGCGCCGGGGCCGCAGTCGGCCGGGGCGGCGGGCGAGCCGGCGAGGCGTCTGCCGCCGGGGCCGTAGTCGGCCGGGGCGGCGGGCGAGCCGGCGAGGCGTCTGGCGCCGGGGCCGTAGTCGGCCGGGGCGGCGAGCGAGCCGGCGAGGCGTCTGGCGCCGGGGCCGTAGTCGGCCGGGGCGGCGGGCGAGTAGGCGAGGCGGACGACCTCTCGCTCGAGGCGGCGCGCGGGGAAGCCGGCACGGGGAGGAACCAATGCAGGGCGGGCCAGCGTCGGGGAGTCGGGCCAAGCGCCGGGGAGTCGGGCCAAGCGCCGGGAGCGGGACGAGGCCGGGCGGACGCGGAGCCGGCGCGCAAGTGGAGGCGAGCTGTCGCAGGCGGCGGTCGGAGGCGACCCGGCGGGAGCTTCGGGGACAAGGCCGGCCCCCCACCCAGACGGCCGAGGGCCGAGACGGCGCCAGGCGCGGAGCCAGCTCGGGCGGAAGGCGGCCGGCGTAGCCGACGCAGCTGGTTCTGGCGGCCGCGAGGGCGAGGCGCACTAGTGAGGTTGTAGGGGAGCGGCCAGCCCACAGGCGTCGTCCAGTGGCAGGAACACCGAGCGCGGGCGGAGCCGCGGCGACGGGCGGCGGCGCTGGCGAGGTCGCCTGGGCACAGCAACATGCGTGCGCACGGAGCTGGTCGAAACAGCGAGTGGAGGAAGTGCAGGGGCCATGCCACAACGGGAAGCCGTGCTGCGGGCCTGGGGGCGGGAGCCGGCCGCGGGGCGGAGCCGCGAGGGCGTACGCGAAGGGACCCGAGGCCGGGGTAGAGCAGAGCGGAGGCGATGCTGTGTGAAGAAGGCGCGGCCGGCGACGAGGACGCGCCGCCCCTCACGGCCGTTCCGGGGGCCTGTCGATGTCGAGCCCCCGACCGCTATCGGAGAGACGGCGCGACGCCGCGGCGGTGACGGCGAAGGCGAGGCCGACGGCGAGGACGCGCCGCCCCTCGCGGCCATTCCGAAGGTGTTTCGATATCGAGCCCTCGGCCGCTATCAGAGGGACGGCGTGACGCCGCGGTGGTGATGGCGAAGATGGTCCCGCCCGGATTGCGAAACCAGCAGCAGCGCGGTAGCATAGTACCGCCCCACGGTGGGCGCCAACTGTCGTGGTGTTCTCACGGGGGGGGGGGTGTGAGTCGACAGATGCCACAAGGGCTTTGTGTGAGGGTAAGACTGTTGCTGATAGGACCGGGAGCGGGTATGCGAGTAGCACGCGCTAGTTTACCCAGGTTCGGGGCTCTCCGGAGAGATAACACCCCTACTCCTGCATGTCTGTGCATCTATATCTGGGGTGTACATCGGGCAGTACAAAGCGCTCCTAGAGCTGTATCTGGGGGCAGTGCCATGGGCATCTGCCTCCATATATGTGTGCACAAGGCACGCTTTAGTGGCCGGCCATGAGCATGGCCGTATGTGTGCTTGGGCATGCTTGCCCGTGGGAATGGATGGATGGATGGATAGCTAGCTCTCTTGCTATCTAGCTTGCTTGTTGTGTGTACGTGTGAGTCCATCCATGGATGGATGGATGTGTGTCTCCTTTTATAGGAGAGGGTAGCTTTGTATCTAAGCTAAGTGGAGGTATGGGAGCAAGGCATGGTGCATGTCATGCTTGTCCCCTAGGTCACTTCATGAATAGTGCCAGGGGACAAGTGACACTATACATGACGGTGTTGCGGTACAGTTGTCTTGTCCATGGTATGGCCGTCTCGTCGGGGTCTTGTCGATGCCGGGTCGGACTGCAATCGGTAGCCGGCTAGTCGGCGCAGTCGGTCAGCTGGCAGCCGGCCAGGTGGAGCAGTCGGACGGGGAGCCGGCAGAAGCGGCCGGGCAGTCGGACTGAGGGGCTTTGCTAGCCCCGATGTCTTGAAATATTGTCTTGCCGTCTTCGGGATACCCGTGTCCAATTACTCCGACAGGAAAAGAACTTGCATGACATCTTTTGTCCTACCCTCCCGTGGCAGCGGGGTCCTATTGGAAACTAAGGGATATTAAGGCCTCCTTTTAATAGAGTACCGGACCAAAGCATTAACACATAGTGAATACATGAACTCCTCAAACTACGGTCATCACCGGTAAGTATCCCGATTATTGTCACTTCGGGGTTAACGGATCATAACATATAATAGGTGACTATAGACTTGCAAGATAGGATCAAGAACTCGCATATATTCATGAAAACATAATAGGTTCAGATCTGAAATCATGGCACTCGGGCCCTAGTGACAAGCATTAAGCATAGCAAAGTCATAGCAACATCAGTCTCAGAACATAATGGATACTAGGGATCAAACCCTAACAAAACTAACTCAATTACATGGTAAATCTCATCCAACCCATCACCGTCTAGCAAGCCTACGATGGAATTACTCACACACGGCGGTGAGCATCATGAAAGTGGTGATGGAGGAAGGTTGATGATGACGATGGCGACAGATTCCTCTCTCCGGAGCCCCGAACGGACTCCAGATCAGCCCTCCCAAGAGAGATTAGGGCTTGGCGGCGGCTCTGTATCGTAAAACGCGATGAATCCTTCTCTCTAATTTTTCTCTCCCCGAACGTGAATATATCGAGTCGGAGTTGAGGTCGATGGAGCACCAGGGGGCCCACGAGGCAGGGGGCGCCCCCCACCCTCGTGGACAGGGTGTGGGCCCCTAGCCTTGATTCTTTCGCCAGTATTTTTATATATTCCAAAAATATTCTCCATGGAGTTTCAGGTCATTCCGAGAACTTTTATTTCTACACAAAAATAACACCCTGGCAATTCTGCTGAAAACAGCGTCAGTCCGGGTTAGCTCCATTCAAATCATGCAAGTTAGAGTCCAAAACAAGGGCAAAAGCGTTTGGAAAAGTAGATACGATGGAGACGTATCAGTGGTGTCCACCGTACCGAAACTGTAGTCGGAGCTGTTGATAAACCTGGAGAAACACTCACAATGCCTTGTGGCAAGGTGGAAGTGGTAGACGAGGACGTCATGCCGCACGCACAACTGGGCGACGACAACCTTCTGATCGTGCCCGGCACGACCGATGGTGTACTCGAGGTCGAAGCCGACCACTCGGTACTTGTCCTCAGCAAGGAACTGCTCCATAGTTTGGACGAAGCTCTCCACCGAGACCGGATCGTTCATGTACACCACCGAGAGGGCCATCCCCCTCACGTGGGTGTCCACTATGTGATGCATGGTGAACTGCCCGCCGTTGTCGTCGTCGGCCGCTGGGAGTGCCACTGGAACCACGGGGAGTGCCATTGGAACCGCTGGATGCCCTCTATGTATGTGTCCTCGTGGGTGTGCTTATTGTGTCGTGTGAGACAAGAGATGAAGGTAAATGGCCGCATGAATAATAGGGGGCCGGGCGGTGTGGATTCTCGGCGTGTCCGCATGGCATTTCTTGCAGCGGGTAACTGCATCGTCGCGCCGCGCCCAGCGCAACTGCTTCCACACGAACATGCGTGATCGTGTGCCGGCCCCAAACACTGGCAACGCGCATGGAGGGACGAGGGCAGAGCACCCGAAGGGACGCGAGAGCAGAGCGCGCGCGGTGGGACGCGAGCAGAGCACGCCGCGGCCGCATGAACCGCAAGCAACCACACGCATAGAGCAGTTGAACACGCAGGAAATGGTCGCCTACAAGCCGGTCGACAGTTGCGTCGCTGCGTAGACAGCGGCCGTGTGGTACGACCTCCGTCTAGTCTATAGTCTCCTTTATATTCTGTGCCATACTTTACCCGCAAATTTAACCAACAAAATGCTAATGCATGTTTTAAAAATTATATAATTGGAAACTATGTTCAAATACAAATCCAACTATATAATCTTTGGTGACATGCATTCGTATTTTATTAGTTAAATCATACTAATAAACCAGGACGGTGGTATAGTAGGTAATTAAATCATAAATGTTTTTTTATTAACCGTATGTGTGCGTAGCCTTTCGTCCTCCTCTCGCACGTCTTGTCACCCCGCTGCCGCAGACGGCTTACATCGCAAGCTTGCGCAGCGCGCGGGGGAATTCTTTTGGCCAAATGGTGGCCCCAATGAATCGTCGGTGAGCCTGTTCCCGCGCAACCTTGCAGGTTCCCGCGCAAGCTTCCCGCCCGACTCTGTGAAATCCCCCAAAATCCCAATGCTTACCGGCCTGCTATAAAAACCGTCACAGCCGGCGAGTCCTGCGTCGCATTTTCCCCTCCATCCCTGTAGCTTATCTCGTCTGCTTCTCCCACAATTACCAATGGCACCGGTCCGTCGTCGTCGCTCAACCACGCCTCCATCATCAGACGACAGCTCCAGCTGGGAGGCTACACCGCGGCGGCGGCGCAGTCGCCGGCGTAGTGTAGTGCGCGTGGCGTCCCTGTTGGGTGTGCGCGGAACACCCACCACACGCTCCGCCGCCGGTGCCCGTCGGCAGCTGTTGCCGGCCGCCATTGCCGCCACACCACCGTCAAAAGCCAGGGCCATCGCCCGTGATACGTCTCCAACGTATCTATAATTTTTGATTGCTCCATCCTATATTATCTTCTATTTTGGACATTATTGGGCTTTATTATTCACTTTTACATTATTTTTGGGACTAACCTATTAACCGGAGGCCCAGCCCAGAATTGATGTTTTTGCCTATTTCAGAGTTTCGCAGAAAAAGAACATCAAAGGGAGTCCAAACGGAATGAAACCTTCGAGAACGTGATTTTCGGAACGAACATGATCCAGGAGACATGGAACCTACGTCAAGAAAGAAAAGAGGAAGCCATGAGGTAGGGGGCGCGCCCTCCACCCTCGTGGGCCCCCTGTTGCTCCACCGACGTACTTCTTCCTCCTATATATATACCTACGTACCCCCAAACGATCAGATACGGAGCCAAAAACCTAATTCCACCGCCGCAACCTTCTGTACCCACGAGATCCCATCTTGGGGCCTGTTCCGGAGCTCCGCCGGAGGGGCATCCATCACGGACGGCTTCTACATCAACACCATAGCCTCTCCGATGAAGTGTGAGTAGTTTACCTTAGACCTTCGGGTCCATATTTAGTAGCTAGATGGCTTTCTCTCTCTTTTTGGATCTCAATACAATGTTCTCCCCCTCTCTCTTGGAGATCTATTCGATGTAATCTTCTTTAGCGGTGTGTTTGTTGAGACCGATGAATTGTGGGTTTATGATCAACTTTATCTATGAACAATATTTAAATCTTCTCTGAATTCTTTTATGTATGATTGGTTATCTTTGCAAGTCTCTTCGAATTATCAGTTTGGTTTGGCCTACTAGATTGATCTTTCTTGCAATGGCAGAAGTGCTTAGCTTTCGGTTCAATCTTGCGGTGTCCTTTCCCAGTGACAGTAGGGGCAGCAAGGCACGTATAGTATTGTTGCCATCGAGGATAACAAGATGGGGTTTTTATCATATTGCATGAATTTATCCCTCTACATCATGTCATCTTGCTTAAGGCGTTACTATGTTCTTATGAACTTAATACTCTAGATGCATGCTGGATAGCGGTCAATGTGTGGAGTAATAGTAGTAGATGCAGGCAGGAGTCGGTCTACTTGTCTCGGACGTGATGCCTATATACATGATCATACCTAGATATTCTCATAACTATGCTCAATTCTGTCAATTGCTCAACAGTAATTTGTTCACCCACTGTAGAATACTTATGCTCTCGAGAGAAGCCACTAGTGAAACCACCATATGAATCTATTATGAGAGCCACTTATGGATTGCCAACTAAAGATGGCAATACCTAGATCTATCCTTGC
Organism: Triticum aestivum; assembly: GCF_018294505.1. Taxonomy (NCBI): domain Eukaryota; kingdom Viridiplantae; phylum Streptophyta; class Magnoliopsida; order Poales; family Poaceae; genus Triticum; species Triticum aestivum. The sequence continues at coordinate 159,997,502 of NC_057808.1, read as the reverse complement.
TTTTATGCCTAGCTAGGGGCGTTAAACGATAGCGCTTGTTGGGAGGCAACCCAATTTTATTTTTAGTTTTTAGTTTTTTGCTTCTGTTTAGGAATAAATATTTGATCTAGCCTCTGGATAGATGTGTTTTTATGTTTTAATTAGTGTTTGTGCCAAGTTAAACCTATAGGATCTTCTTGGATGATAGTTATTTGATCTTGCTGTAATTTCCAGAAACCTTCTGTTCACGAAAACAATTGTTAAACATCACCAGAATGTGATAAAATCTTGATTCCAATTGCTGCTGATCAATAAACAAATTGCCTAGGTCGTCCTATTTTGGCTGATTTTTTGGAGTTCCAAAGTTTGCGTTAGTTACAGATTACTACAGACTGTTCTATTTTTGACAGATTCTGTTTTACGTGTGTTGTTTGCTTATTTTGATGAATCTATGGCTAGTAAAATAGTTTATAAACCATAGAGAAGTTGGAATACAGTAGGTTTAACACCAATATAAATAAAGAATGAGTTCATTCAGTACCTTGAAGTGGTCTTTTGTTTTCTTTCGCTAACGGAGCTCACGAGATTTTCTGCTGAGTTTTGTGTTGTGAAGTTTTCAAGTTTCGGGTGAAAGATTTGATGGATTATGGAACAAGGAGTGGAAAGAGCCTAAGATTGGGGATGCCCATGGCACCCCCAAGATAATCTAAGGACACCAAAAAGCCAAAGCTTCGGGATGCCCCGGAAGGCATCCCCTCTTTCGTCTACTTCCATCGGTAACTTTACTTGGAGCTATATTTTTATTCACCACATGATACGTGTTTTGCTTGTAGCGTCTTGTATGATTTGAGTTCTTGCTTTTTAGTTTAACACATTCATACTTTCTGTACACACATTTTGAGAGAGACACACATGATTCGGAAATTATTAGAATACTCTATGTCCTTCACTTATATCTTTTGAGTTATATAGTTTTTACTCTAGCACTTCACTTATATCTTTTAGAGCACGGTGGTGGATTTGTTTTATAGAAACTATTGACCTCTCATGCTTCACTTAGATTATTTTGAGCGTTTTAAATAGCATGGTAATTTGCTTAAATCCTAATATGCTAGGTATTCAAGATTAGTAAAAACTTTCTTATGAGTGTGTTGAATACTAAGAGAAGTTTGATGCTTGATGATTGTTTTGAGACATGGAGGTAGTGATATTAAAGTCGTGCTAGTTGAGTAGTTGTGAATTTGTGAGATACTTGTGTTGAAGTTTGCAAGTCCCGTATCATGCACGTATGGTAAACGTTATGTAACAAATTTGAAACATGAGGTGTTCTTTGATTGTCTTCCTTATGAGTGGTGGTCGGGGACGAGCGATGGTCTTTTCCTACCAATCTATCCCCCTAGGAGCATGCGCGTAGTGCTTGGTTTTTGATGACTTGTAGATTTTTGCAATAAGTATGTGAGTTCTTTATGACTAATGTTGAGCCCATGGATTATACGCACTCTCACCTTTCCACCATTGCTAGCCTCTTCGGTACCATGCATTGCCCTTTCTCACATTGAGAGTTGGTGCAAACTTCGCCGGTGCATCCAAACCCCGTGATATGATACGCTCTTTCACACATAAACCTCCTTATATCTTCCTCAAAAGAGCCACCATACCTACCTATTATGGCATTTCCATAGCCATTCCGAGATATATTGCCATGCAACTTTCCACCATCCAGTTTATCATGACACGTTCATCATTGTCATATTACTTCGCATGATCATGTAGTTGACATAGTATTTGTGGCAAAGCCACCGTTCATAATTCTTTCATACATGTCACTCTTGGTACATTGCATATCCTGGTACACCGCCGGAGGCATTCATATAGAGTCATACTTTGTTCTAGTATCGAGTTGTAATCATTGAGTTGTAAATAAATAGTAGTGTGATGATTATCATTTTCTAGAGCATTGTCCCAAGTGAGGAAAAAAAAGAGAGAAAGGCCATAAAAAAAGAGAAGGCCTAAAAAAAGAGAGAAAAAGAGAGAAGGGACAATGTTACTATCCTTTTACCACACTTGTGCTTCAAGGTAGCACTATAATCTTCATGATAGAGAGTCTCTTGTTTTGTCACTTTCATATACTAGTGGGAATTTTTCATTATAGAACTTGGCTTGTATATTCCAACAATGGGCCTCCTCAAGTGCCCTAGGTCTTCGTGAGCAAGCAAGTTGGATGCACACCCACTTAGTTTCTTTTGTTGAGCTTTCATATATTTATAGCTCTAGTGCATCCGTTGCATGGCAATCCCTACTCCTTGCAGTAACATCAATCGATGGGCATCTTCATAGATCATTAATTAGCCTCGTTGATGTGAGACTTTCTCCTTTTTTGTCTTCTCCACATAACCCCCATCATCATATTCTATTCCACCCTTAGTGCTATGTCCATGGCTCACGCTCATGTATTGCGTGAAGGTTTATAAGTTTGAGATTACTAAAGTATGAAACAATTGCTTGGCTTGTCATCGGGGTTGTGCATGATGAGAGCATTTTTGTGTGACGAAGATGGAGCATGACTAAACTATATGATTTTGTAGGGATGAACTTTCTTTGGCCATGTTATTTTGAAAGGACATAATTGCTTAGTTAGTATGCTTGAAGTATTATTATTTTTATGTCAATATGAACTTTTATCTTGAATCTTTCGGATATGAATATTCATACCACAATTAAGAAGAATTACATTGAAATTATGCCAAGTAGCACTCCGCATCAAAAATTCTGTTTTTATCATTTACCTACTCGAGGACGAGCAGGAATTAAGCTTGGGGATGCTTGATACGTCTCCAACATATCTATAATTTTTGAATGCTCCATGCTATATTATCTTCTGTTTTGGACATTATTGGGCTTTATTATTCACTTTTATATTATTTTTGGGACTAACCTATTAACCGGAGGCCCAGCCCGAAATTGCTGTTTTTGCCTATTTCAGAGTTTCGCAGAAAAAGAATATCAAACGGAGTCCAAACGAAATGAAACCTTCGGGAACATGATTTTCGGAACGAACAAGATCCAGGAGACTTGGACCCTACGTCAAGAAACAAAAGAGGAAGACAGGAGGTAGGGGGCGCGCCTACCCCCCTAGGGCGCGCCCTCCACCCTCGTGGGCCCCCTGTTGCTCCACCAACGTACTTCTTCCTCCTATATATACCTACGTACCCCCAAATGATCAGATACGGAGCCAAAAACCTAATTCCACCGCCGCAACCTTCTGTACCCATGAGATCCCATATAGGGGCCTGTTCGGAGCTCCGCCGGAGGGGGCATCCATCACGGAGGGCTTCTACATCAACACCATAGCCTCTCCGATGAAGTGTGAGTAGTTTACCTCAGACCTTCGGGTCCATAGTTACTAGCTAGATGGCCTTCACTCTCTTTTTGGATCTCAATACAATGTTCTCCCCCTCTCTCGTGGAGATCTATTCGATGTAATCTTCTTTTGTGGTGTGTTTGTTGAGACCGATGAATTGTGGGTTTATGATCAAGTTTATCTATGAACAATATTTTAATCTTCTCTGAATTCTTTTATGTATGATTGGTTATCTTTGCAAGTCTCTTCGAATTATCAGTTTGGTTTGGCCTACTAGATTGATCTTTCTTGCAATGGGAGAAGTGCTTAGCTTTGGGTTCAATCTTGCGGTGTCCTTTCCCAATGACAGTAGGGGCAGCAAGGCACATATAGTATTGTTGCCATCGAGGATAACAAGATCGGGTTTTTATCATATTGCATGAATTTATCCCTCTACATCATGTCATCTTGCTTAAGGCGTTACTCTGTTCTTATGAACTTAATACTCTAGATGCATGCTGGATAGCGGTCGATGTGTGGAGTAATAGTAGTAGATGCAGGCAGGAGTCGGTCTACTTGTCTCGGACGTGATGCCTATATACATGATCATACCTAGATATTCTCATAGCTATGCTCAATTCTGTCAATTGCTCAACAGTAATTTGTTCACCCACCGTAGAATACTTATGCTCTCGAGAGAAGCCACTAGTGAAACCTATGGCCCCCGGGTCTATCTTCATCATATTAATCTGCCAACACTTAGTTATTTCCGTTGCCTTTTACTTTGCTTTTATTTTACTTTGCATCTTTATCATCAAAATACCAAAAATATTATCCTATCATATCTATCAGATCTCACTCTCGTATGTGACCGTGTAGGGATTGACAACCCCTTATCGCGTTGGTTGCGAGGATTTATTTGTTTTGTGTAGGTGCGAGGGACTCGTGCGTAGCCTCCTACTGGATTGATACCTTGGTTCTCAAAAACTGAGGGAAATACTTACGCTACTTTGCTGCATCACCCTTTCCTCTTCAAGGAAAAACCAACGCAGTGCTCAAGAGGTGGCAGCCCGCTACGCCGCCGCGGCCCGAAGGCGGGAGGTGGCCGTCGTGGCCGCCACCCCACTGCGGGCCACTATGTCCATCACCCGCTCCGCCACCGCGGCCCGAAGGCGGGAGGTGGTGGTCGTGGCCGCCAGCCTGTCGTCGGCCGCCGTGGCCGCCAGCCCACCGTTGACCGTCGAGGTCATCACCCGCTCCGCCACCACCGCCCAAAGGCGGGAGGTGGATGCCCGCATGTGCGTCAGCGACCTTGCGCGCTACACCGAGTTCCTGCGGGAGGAGGAGGAGCACCTCGTCAAGAACGCAAAGAGCATTATTGCCGCTGTGGCCGCGGCACACGCATCCTCAAAGGCGAGGAATCAGGAGATCTACAAGGAGAACCACCGCTTTGAGAGGGGTCGTCTGGAGCGGCAGAGGGCGTTCGAGGTGAGCGTCGTTGAAGCTGCAACAGTGGCAGGCACCGCATTGTGGTTGCCCAGCTCGTCGGTAGGCTCCTCGTCCCCCGCCTCTTACTGAGCGCGCTCGGCAGAGGAGAGTCAGCCGGAAGTAGTACAAAGCCCCTCCGCAGTAGTAGTAGTAGTATTTAGGGGCTATTTTGTTTAGTTCATCTGACTATAGATGTGGTGGAACTATACAACGTACTTAAAATTAGCTAGTATATATAGTTGAACTAGCTATTTCAGTACGTGGTTGGCAACAATTGGGGAAAAGTTTGGTCAGTTCAGCTATCGAGTTGAACTGTTTGTATAAATTAAGAATGACTTCTTAATCTATGAATGAAATCTATGCTTAATTACTGAATTTTAGTTGCAAAAATTAGATACTGCTAGTGATTTTTAGCTTCATATTTTGACAAATCGCAGTGTTACAAGGATTGACAAATCTTACCAAATTGTTTGTACGTGGTTGCACACGGGTCATCCAAAACAACCGTTTGCATTGATGGGATGCACAAATCATGCGCTGCTCTCACTTTGAATATGGGTGTTCTATCTAAAACGTTTGCGATCAATAGCTCCAGAAATCCTGCTCGACACATTTTCTCTTGGCTTCCTGGGGCTGTCGGTTTGCATACGGGTGTTCTAACTAAAACGTTTGCGATGAGTGTTTTATATTTAAAAAGCGAATTAAACTGCGGCTTGGGCACCATTAATGGAGAGGATGTGAGCAAGGTGGGCGGCCATGGAAGTCAAAGGGCTCGCTTCCCAGTGAGCCTGCGCAGTGTACAGCTCACACGCTTCCCGGTGAGCCGCACTCGAGGACAGCTTGCACGCCTCTCGGTCAGCCTGCGCACCGGACGGCGCTCGCACGCCTCCCATTCAGTCAAGGTCAAGCAGCTGTCCGCACGACACCTCCTACAACCATTAAAACCAAGACACGTGGCGTCACATGAATGGTTAACAGAATTTTGGATTTACTAGAATTTAAAAACCAGCCATCTCAATGTTTTACCGGCAATCAACGGTGCCCTGGTGTTTGAAATTCATTCCCATTTCTTGCATGGGACCTAAGCATGCACATAGATTTGTTTTTTCAACCAATTTATATGCACTGGAGCATGTGCATGTAGTTCAAATTTGAATTTTGCACATAAATGCATTGAAAACTCAGTTAATGCATAAAAATGTCCAACCGAACCCCGAAAAATCACAAAAATTCACACAACAGTCCTGTTGTTCTATGTTGACACCAGAAAAAAAATTGAAAGCAATAAGAGGCAATGGATATCGTTTCGTCCCCAAAGGTGGGACGTTCCATACCGAAAACCATCATGCTTGTTGTGAGAAGCTCCGGTTTGTGAGAAGCATATACCCTAACCTGCCCCAAATGGGACAAAATTTGTACCACGGCATGTTGATGCCGCTCCATGATAGCATGCCAAGTTTCATTAATTTCAGACGAGTTTTGGATTTACTAGAATTTAAAAACCAGGCATCTAAATGTTTTGCCGGCAATCAACGGTGCCATGGTGTTTGAAACTCATTCCCATTTCCTGCATGGGACCTAAGCAGGCACCCAAGGACACAGATTTGATTTTTCAACCAATTTATATGCACTGGAGAATGTGCATGTAGTTCAAATTTGAATCTTGCACATAAATGCATTGAAAACTCAGTTAATGCATAAAAATGTCCAAACGAACCCCGAAAAATAAAAAAAAATCACACAACACTCCTATTGTTCTATGTTGACATGAGAAAAAAAATTGAAAGCAATAAGAGGCAATGGATATTGTTTCGTTGCCAAAGGTGGGACGTTCCCTACCGAAAACCATCATGCTTGTTGTGAGAAGCTCCGGTTTGTGAGAAGCATATACCCAAACTTGCCCCAAATGGGACAAAATTTGTACCATGGCATGTTGATGCCGCTCCATGATAGCATGCCAAGTTTCATGAATTTTAGACGAGTTTTGGATTTACTAGAATTTAAAAACCAGGCATCTCAATATTTTGCCGGCAATCAACGGTGCCCTCATGTTTGAAATTCATTCCCATTTCTTGCATGGGACCTAAGCATGCACCCAAGGACACATATTTGATTTTTCAACCAATTTATATGCACTCGAGCATGTGCATGTAGTTTAATTTTGAATTGTTCACCTGAAATGGCTAGAAAACCAATTTAATGTATAAAATGTTCAAACGAACCCTCAATAATTCCAATTCTTTTACGACACACATATAGTTGCATGTTCACTTCAGATAAAATGTCTAGCAATTTAAACATCGTCCATTGCCGCTGTGACCCCATTATGTAATTCAAATCAAGATGAAAAATCAAGTAGATCGCTGTCGGCGTTTTGGGAACGGGGGTCCCCAGATTTGCTGCCTGCGGCCCACAGCGTGGCCAAGCAGCAGGCCGTACGGCCCATCTTCGTCAACAAGGCACCCAAGACCCTCGCGAGGGTCCAAGCCTCGTGAGGCCGACGACTCAAGACCGCCTTTGGAGTGGCCTAGCCAAGCAGGCTCACGAGGAGCGGAGATATCAAGGCGAGGCAAACCTCACGAGGCTTTCGTGACGTGAGCCATGACGAACGGTACCAGGCGGGTGCCAGTGCGCGCAGCGTCCCTATTTCCTCTCTGGTGCTAAGGAGGCCAGCGCAGACGAAGAGTACCGAGGCATCAGGCAAAGGTTGCCATATTGGTGCAACGAGACCAAGACCAGGAGGACGGCAAGGCAGAGGTCATCATGGAGCCCAAGACGGCGTCACCCCAGAGCTTTTCGCAGGAAAAGACCGCTTTTGTCAGGATAGCTTGTACTAGCTGCCCCCTTCAAATTTGCCCACCGTTGTTGGCTCCCTTCCCGCTCGATATTTGGGAAGAGGACCAGGGCCTATATAAGTAGAGCTGCCACCACAGTAGAGGCATCGAATCCTCACGCCACAAGTTCATAAGCACAAGAACTCCTCAACCTCAGGAGGTTCTTCTTCCCTTGTACTGTTCATCATCAGCCCAAGAGGCAATCCACCACCACCACACTGTAGTAGGGTATTACACCGCAACGGTGGCCCGAACCAGTATAAACCTCGTGTCTTTCTGTGTTGCGAGTTCGTCGAGTTTGTCTGCAAGATCTTAGCGAGCCAGAGCATAGGTCGGTAGAAGGGAAAGACTTCGTGCGCACCCCAGTGTTCGAACCTTAAAGGTTTGCCGGAACCCCACATCCGACATTTGGCGTGCGAGGTAGGGGTGCGCCGTAGTTTCCCTTCCATCAGTTCGTTGCTCCATCGCTCCAACGTTTCCATGGCGGACGCTCGCCGTGCTCGAGCTGAGCGTCAGGCTGCCCTCTCCGCCCGCGTTCCTCAGACGGCTCCCGTAGGCGGGCCACCTCGTCGTTCTCCGTCTCCCGCCGCCAACGCTTTGACCGGCCCCGCGGGGAACGAGCAGCAGGCCTCCTCGCTGCATCCTTCGGTGCGGCAGGACGGCCGCACCACTACTCCATCATTTACCCCTGCCGGTTCTTCATCTCACGCGCAGCGCGCTCCCATGGAGGCACGGGCCGCGCTCATCGCGGCGAACGAGCTCCTGCGATACCGCCCCATCGACGACCTCTATGAGGAGTGGCTCGACCGCGTCGCCGAGCTCGTCCGTGCCGCAGGGGGCTCTCCGGCGCCGTCCCACTCCCTGCCTCCCCTTCAACCAGCCGTGGGCGACGGGGCTCATGGCGTGCCTCCACCACCTCAACCCCAAGACGGTGCCTTGGCACCAAGGCACACACCTCCGCGGCGTGATCCACCGCGCCCGGCGCCTGCGCGTGAAGCAAGAAGCTGCCAAGAAATCCCGCGGCCGCGAGAAGCTGCACCGGCGCTCCCCGCGCCACCTCATCAAGACCGCACGCCGCCTGAAGTGGCGCAGCGCGGACCTCGCCAAGACCAAGCTCCACCTCAGAAGCGGGCCCCGGCGACCACGGCCGGCTGCCGTGCCTTCACCCTCGAACTGCGTAGCGTCGCCTGGCCAGGCAAGTTCAAGCCAGATCTGCCTCCTCGCTACGACGGCTCCGCCGACCCCGCGGAGTTCCTACAGCTCTATGAGCTGAGCATCGAAGCGGCCAACGGCGACAAAAAAAGTCATGGCGAACTGGTTTCCCATGGCTCTCAAGGATGGGGCCCGCTCCTAGCTCCTGAACCTGTAGCACAGCTTGATCTCCTCCTGGGACGAGGTGCACGACCGCTTCGTCGCCAACTTCCAGGGCACTCGCGACCGCCCACCGGCCGCAGGTGATCTACACCGCATCAAGCAGCAACCAGGAGAGACCCTCCAGAAGTACATCCAGCGCTTCAACAACACCCACCTCAAGATCCCCAAGGTCATGGACGAAGCCATCATCTCGACGTTCTCGGACGGCGTCCGTGACGTCAAGATGAAGGAAGAGCTCGCTATCCACGAGGAGCTTTGCACATCTCAGGAGCTGTTGAACCTAGCGGCCAAGTGCGCAAGAGCTGAGGAGGGGCGCCTCTCTCTCTCCTTGAGCTACCAGCTGCAGCAGCGGAGGAGAAGAAGGCCAAGGCCAAGGACGTGAAGCGCAAAGAGGCAGTGGTGCTCGCAGCAGAGCCCGATACCAAGCGAGGCAGAGATCAACCCGAGTCATCCAAGAATGGCCGACCGTTCTGCGCCTTCCACAACCTGAACACCCACAACACCAGCGACTGCCAAGAGCTCAGAGCCATACGGGAAGGACGCTACGGTCGAAGCCCCGAGCACAACGACCGGGGCTACGGCTGCGGAGGAGGACGCGGAGGTGGACGCTGGAACGACCGTGGCCCGCGCCAGGAGTGGCGCGACCGGCCTCGTGAGAACCGCTGGCAGGACCAACCTCACGAGGGCGCCTGGAGGGACCCGCCTCGTGAGGATCGCCCACAGGGCAACGACGGTCTTCCCCCGCTGCCGCCACCAAGGAGGAACGATGACCACCACCAGGACGAGGGGGCAGGGGGCTTCCAGGAGCCGCGTGCGATCGCCTGCATCTTGGGCGGTGCCCAGGCCCCAGCCTCTCAGCGCATCTTCAAACAGTTCGCTCGCGAGGTGAACGCGGTGCTCCCCAAGCTCGAGGCCACGCGCCCGCTCAGGTGGTCCCAATGTGCCATCACCTTCAACTCGGCAGATCAGCTCATGTGCGCAGCCACCGCTGGCGCCCTCCCTATGCTGTGCTCCCCCGTCATCAGCAATGTGCAAGTCACCAAGACTCTCATCGACGGCGGCGCAGGGCTCAACCTCTTGTCCGTCGACACGTTCAACCTCCAAGTGCCATATGAGCAGCTCCAGCCAACCAAGCCTTTCTCAGGAGTGACCGATGGTTCCACCACACCGATAGGGCAGGTCCGCCTGCCTGCCACCTTCAGGGAGCGGAAGAACTATCGCACCGAGCTCATCGACTTCGACGTCGCGCACATCTGCCTGCCGTATAATGCCATCCTCAGGTATCCAGCCCTGGCCAAGTTCATGGCAGTCACTCATCACGGCTACAGCGTTCTCAAGATGCCAGGAAGCAGAGGGATCATCACGGTCCCGTGTGAAGAGAGGGATGCGGTGTGCTCTGTTGAGCGCGCCTTTCAAGCCGCAGCAATCGACGACCCCGACAGCAGAAGTGAAGGCCCTCCGGAGACCATCCCCAAGAAGAAGCTGCCACGCCGCACATGACCCCAAGAGGATGGCGTCGCGGCAGGAGCCTCGTCAGGATCAGCGCCCGCTCGAGGGGCGCCTCCCTCCACCGCATAGGAAAGCTCGCCCGGCGCCCTCCTCAGGCAGGGCTCGGGGGCTCTCTTCTGGAGGGCCTCAGACCTTGCCAACCTCACGAAGGAGGCACTTGGGCACCACTTGGAAGCGTGCTTCACGGCACACTTTCCTCAGGAGAGCACAGGGCAAGGAGTGCCCATCACCAAGGCCACCCAGGAACTACAAGAAGCAAGAGCCATGCGCGGCCACAGCCGCTCACAAGGCGCAGCTCCCCATCCAGGCGAGGATGACGGGCTGCGTGTCTGCGTCGACGTCCTAGGACTCAACAGGGCCGCATCTCAGGAGCGCTTCTGGCCATCGCATGAGGGCCGCTGTGAGGGCCCACCACACAGCTACGTTCGCATGCCCTTCGGCTTGCCGAGCGTGGCATCGGCCTATCAGCGCAACGTGCGGCAAGTCCTGGCAGCTCAGGAGGCCAGGTTCCACGCTGTCCTGGAGGAGATGGAGACGGTCTTCAGGGAACCTCCTGAATCCCCAGAGCCTCCCGAGGCTCAGGGTCCCGGTGGCTCATGAGGAGCCATTCCTTCAGCGCGCGGCTTCAGCTGCACCAACTCTACTTCGTCTACAGAACCAGGTGACATCTTCCAAGCCCGTTTAAGCTGGGAGCGCCCCTCGGGCTGCATTATTCCCAGGCCACATGGGTCCGTCCCTGTGGCATGTACCCCTTTTGCTTATGTCTTTAGCTTACCTTGCTGGGGGCGCCCCTCGGGCTGCATCATCTCCAAGCCGCTCGGGCCGGACCCAGTGTCATGTATCTTCCTGCATTTATCCAAGTTGATCTGCTCTCCATGCATAACCTGCCAACGGCTATCACCTGCTCGATCATCGCCTCCCCCGGGGCCTTCACACAGGCACGGTGTTGTTGCATGGGTCCGTCCCTGCCACACCGACAAATCTGAGTGGTCGAGCTCTGGCTCGCGGCACGCGCCGCGCACGTCACCTCACCAGGCCCTCAGTGCCTTCACCTCACCCAGAGCAACCAGCGGCAGGCTAAAAGCTGTAATGGCAAACCATGTTTCTTCTTGTGCCTGCTCACAGGGATCCCGAGGGAAGGATAGCTAGCGGCACTATGAGTCCCTTTTCTCTCGTGCAATTCGCTTGCGCGTTAAAAGGGGGGCTCCTGAGCATCGCGACTCAGGAGCTCTTACTGGCTCTTCAGCCCTCACCCCCTAGCCTTGACCACGGCATCGCGACCTGGCATACCAGCGGCGGCTGAGCTCGCTCGAGGGCCGGGACCTGAGGACGTAGAGCACTAAGGAGAGCATGAGGGGAGGGGAACTCGTATGGGCCGACCTGGCTATGCCGCGCGAGTTGGCGCGCAGCCCTGGCGCAACATCAGGGATCACCGTGAAGTCAGCAAGATAAGTTTCGCCCCAGGATCGGCTAAATATCTGGGCCTAATGGTCATTCGCGCCGTGCCGCAGCCCCGTTGTGGCCAAGTCATTTTCCTTTCTTGCCTTACCGTGGCTGCTTGAGCGCTAAGGGGGACCTCCTGAGCATCGCGCCTCAGGGGCTCTTACTGGACCTTGGGCCGCCACCTCCTGGCCTTGACCAGGGCACGTGACCTGGCATACCAGCGACGGTTGTAGCCTCCCTGGGGACCGGGACCTGTCAGCGTAGAGCAACAAGCCATCGCAAGGAAAGAAAGGGGGGACCAAGCCTTAACGGGACATGCGCTCACCAAGTTTTCATAACAAGGAAGATAACCACCAAAGACATTACAGACCCTTACATGCCCCCACGGGGTGATTCATGATTCTTCGCAGGAAACAAAAGCTGATACTAAGGGGAATCCTATCTACACCCTTCCGTGGTAGACGCCATCATCAACAGTGGGCCACGGGAGGCCGGCGCCAACCCCATCCAGATCAGCGGCGGCGATGGCCGGACGCCGCAGCCCTGCTCCGAGCACGGCGAGAGCTCAGGGCACGTAGCTGTCGTCGCTCGTCTCCGGAGTCTCGTAAAGCTCAAGAGAGCTGCTGGACTCCCAGGGGCTGCTATTGTTGGAGTAGCTGCGGGCGGAGCGCGTGTCGGTCTGGCGCTCCTCCCCAGGGCAGCACTCCAGGCGGCGGCCCTCGGCGTCGAAGACCTTGAAGAAGAGCGTGGAGGCGCCGTCGTACTCGAAGTAGATCGCGAGGGCTCCTCTCGCACGGCAGACCCGCGCGATCTCACCCCAGCCGTGAGTCATGAAGATCTTGCCGGGGGGGACCACTTCGATATCCGCTCCGGTCGCCAGAGCGCTGCAGTCGGCGTGCTGCAGCCAGAGCTCGAGAGGCCCCCTCGACGGCATCATGTCGGAGAAGAACCGCGGGAAGCGGATCCAGGAGCTTGGAGGCATCGGCGCCCACAGCACCAGCTCGCGCAAGGAATCCATGGCGTGGACCCCAGGGCGACGGCACGTGTCGTTGTGGCGCAGCGGCCCCGGGCGCGGCGCGGGCGGCGCTGCTCGTCGCTCCAACCTCCCGGGCCCTCAGCTCGGGCGTACAAGGGTAGCGGGTACCCCGGAGGAGGCCGCTCGCACCAAGGCCTCATCATCACCTGCATCGCCGCTTCATCACGGCAATGGATCGACCTCTTCTTCGGCGGAAGTGGCCCTGGATCGTTACGGGGAGCTTTTCCTTTCTCTTCGGCGGAAAACCTTCTGATGGGCGCCATTGTTGTCAGCAGTGGAGCAAGGAGGAAGAAGCAAGCAAGCGAGGAAGAGATGGGCAACGGGGGCTCCGCCCAAGAGAAGGCCAACTGGCGTCTCCCACGATCGCAGGTAATGATGGTTTTCCTTGCATGACACAGGGACTTGTCAAGTCGTGCAGTTGCCGAGGCAGCGTGGGGAAGCGGAGACGCCCACGTCCAATCAACCGCCACGCGTCGACCGAGGCTGCAGGCTTTTGGGGCTCGCGGTGCTCCGAACTTGACCCTTGGCTTCGCCGCGAAGCCAAGCCCGAGCGCACCTTGGGCCCGGGGGCAACTGTCGGCGTTCTGGGAACAGGGGTCCCCAGATTTGCCTGCCTGCGGCCCACAGCGTGGCCAAGCAGCAGGCCGTATGGCCCATCTTCGTCAACAAGGCACCCAAGACCCTCGCGAGGGTCCAAGCCTCGCGAGGCGGACGACTCAAGACCGCCTCTGGAGTGGCCTAGCCAAGCAGGCTCACGAGGAGCGGAGATATCAAGGCGAGGCAAACCTCACGAGGCTTTCGTGACGTGAGCCATGACGAACGGTACTAGGCGGGTGCCAGGCGGGCGCCAGTGCGCGTAGCATCCCAATTTCCTCTTTGGTGCTAAGGAGGCTAGCGCAGGCGAAGAGTACCGAGGCATCAGGCAAAGGTTGCCATATTGGTGCAACGAGACCAAGACCAGGAGGACGGCAAGGCGGAGGTCATCGTGGAGCCCAAGACGGCGTCACCCCAGAGCTTTTCGCAGGAAAAGACCGCTTTTGTCAGGATAGGTTGTACTAGCTGCCCCCCTTCAAATTTGCCCACCGTTGTTGGCTCCCTTCCCGCTCGATATTTGGGAAGAGGACCAGGGCCTATATAAGTAGAGCTGCCACCACAGTAGAGGCATCGAATCCTCACGCCACAAGTTCATAAGCACAAGAACTCCTCAACCTCAGGAGGTTCTTCTTCCCTTGTACTGTTCATCATCAGCCCAAGAGGCAATCCACCACCACCACACTGGAGTAGGGTATTACACCGCAAAGGTGGCCCGAACCAGTATAAACCTCATGTCTTTCTGTGTTGCGAGTTCATCGAGTTTGGCCGCATGATCTTGCGAGTTCGTCGAATTTTGTATTGTTGTGCATGTGAGGAATAAATCGAATTTGGTTGCACTTAATAGATGAGAAACATATACAAGTGCTATATTTCCTAGTTGTTAATCATGCTTGGTTTGGGTAAAAGGGTTTTCCATGTGGCTTGAATTAATCTGATGAATATGCAATGTGCTTATTTGTCATCAACATATTTTACTGATAGCATGCGAACCCTTACTTAACCTGATGACTAACTACCTGATATGTGTTGCAGGGAAACAATGGGAAGCACTGAGGTTTACAATCGAGGTTAGCACGTGCATGGTCCGTTGTCTAATAGGACATTATTGTGCAATTGCAGGAACCATTCTAATATTTTGGTTTTTAACAATTTGGTCTTGCACGTGTAGGTCCTGCTGTCAGAGGTTTTGACCCACTGTTCGACCCTTTTTGCATATGGGGAAATGAGTTGTCCATGAATATCAATCAAATCAAGAAACTCAAAAAGATTGTTATGATAAAGAAATTAGCGACAAAAAACAACAAGATCTTTGTCTGCACAATGAAGAAGACATCAGTTCACTATAAGATGGTACTAACTATTATACCTTGCCTTTTTTTATTCCTTTGCCCCATTTCCAATATAGAGAAGACATTTATGCACATCCTTGTTTTCAGGCCTGTCCAAAGCAGTTCACTGATCATTACCTCTCAAACCACCTCTATGGTCAGGAGGCAAGGAAGGTTTTCATACAACACCCACGGTTCAATATTAAGGTGTTCCTGAAGAGGACGAAGGACGGACGGTCAATCATCCATAGGCACTGGCCTAAAGTTGCAAAGACCTTCAACATGAATGAAGGCTCAATATTCGCCTTCCGCTTCAGCAGTTTTCCAGATGAGATGCATCTGTCTATATACCGTCTATGATGCTAATTTCGAAAGGTTCTACATGTTGCATGTGGAACTTGCTGCTGGTGCAGTTGTGTAATGGGGTAGCTGAGTGCTGAAACTATATCATGTTGTACTATGATGTATTTCAATTATGAAATTCTGCTTCCTTAATATGGAAATAAAATATATTGTGTGCTTAATATGAAATGTCAATTAGATTAATAATGGATTATGAATAATCGGATAATTAGCCTGCTAATGGCGAATTAGCCTGCTAATTGGGTTTTTCTATTGCAAAAGGTTGTTGAAAAAATACCTTGGGCGATGACCTCACGCAACGCACATAGTTTAGGAATAAACCGTGTTGGATCAATGAACAATCACACACGACTTTCTCTTGAAAACTGTTTGCATTAGGCCACCTTGCGCAAATGTTTACCACATAAAAATTGTGTGTGATGGACAACCTTTACCACACAGTTTCTTCTACGGACCGTATGTGATACATTCAATAACGCAAACGATTTAATGGGAAAAATTGTGTGTGATGTACCTGTGAACGGAAACGTTTTCCTTGGAACGACTGTGTGGGATGTACATTGTTGGTGTACGAAAGTAGGGGCTCTCCTTTTGACCCCTTTACTTGTGCACGGGCAGTCAGAGCCACATGCCACGGCCACACATAGCAGGGCAGGGGAGAGAAGCCGGAGAGAAGCCAAAGCACAAGACAACCAAAGCAACGCCAAGACTGAAAACATAGAAGGACAAGAGGGCGAAGTAGACTCCCTCGGCCAGATCCTTGCCGAGGTAGCCTCCACAGCCCCGGCAAGAGCCTTGCCAGGGCAGCCTGCGCGATGCTAGCGGAGCAAGCCACCCTTGAGCCCACAGTTTCCAACACCACCAATCTACATTGGAACCAAGGCTCGGGAGGCACCTCTAGGGTGGCATGCAGATCTTCGTGAAGATCATAAACATGTGAGATCAGATGAGGACCAGAAGATGGCGACCCTCGACGCGATCCTGGCCGAGGAAATCCACAAGACCCCCAGCAAGCGCCTTGCCGGGGACAACTGCAACGCCAATGGCAAGAACCTTGCCGGGCCCCCGGCAAGACCCTTGCCAAAGGCATCAGCACGGCCACTGCCAGGCCCGCGCTAGCCAAGACTCCACCGCCGTCCCGAAGCAGCAGCTAGCTCAACCAGCTGGGCAGGCACCTGCGTGGCGACGGGCGGCCTCTACACCGACTCAGCAAGCACCTGCGTGGTGGCATGCAATCCTTCGTGAAGGCTCCACCACCGCGCCAGCCCAGCAGCCAGCCAGCGTGGCTCCACGACGCCTCGTCAGCTCGGACGTGTGTCAAGGCCAAGCGAGGCGGCCACAGCTGGGACGTGCTTCCTTGCCGTCCCCGATAAAGCAAGGGAGACATGTCGGCAGCGCATTAAATGCGTTTGTCCGACGGTCCCAAAGGATAGGCTTGTCAACTGTAGACCTTTCCACCTCCTGTGTGCCATTGTGGCAACCCCTTTTGCCTATAAAAGGAGGCCCGAGGCGACCAGGAGAGGGATTCGGCTCTTTTGGGCAAGTTACACCCCGTAGCAAGAACACTCAATACATCCACCAAAGCAGGACTAGGGTATTACGCATCTTCGCGGCCCGAATGTGGGTAAACAACCCGTGTGCTTCCTGTCAGACCTGCTCTTCGCACAACCTCATGCCCGCCGACCGTAGAAGGGATTCCAGTGACCCCATAGGTGTCGTTCCCACCGACATCTTTGGCGCGCCAGGTAGGGGGCGCAGTTGTGGAAATCCGGTCTAGCAGTTAGCCTAGCAGTTCTTCATCGTCATGGCTCCCAAGAAGAAGGCCGCCACGGCAGTCGGTTTGTCAGGAGCCGGACAGCCCGTACCAGTGCGGGCGAGCAGCGGGCCGGTCACGGACAGGACCCGAGGCGCGACCCGCGAGCACCAACATCGCTCTGGCAGTCAGAGCCTGGCGAGCGGTGTCGTTCGTGCGCAAGGCGACGGGCCGCACGCCACGAAATCCAGAGACGGAGCTGGGCCCCCCGCAGGCGGCGGGGCCCTTCGGGGGCATCGCTGTACCACCCATGGGTGGCGCGGCGACCTCCAAGACACCCACCCCGGCGCCCACAGCGCGCTCTTCCCAGGGCGTGCGCGACGAGCAGCGTCACCACGCCGGTGACCCTGGACACCGCCGTGGGAAGAGCCCTGTGCATCATCTGTTGGACGAAGGAGGCCAGCATGCCCGCCGAAGTGCTGGCGAAAATGGCACGCAGCCGCTGGGTCGTGATAGATCTCCTTCTAACAAGGTTAGAAGTCGAAGGGCGCCACGGTCCATGCAACTTTTGCCACCACCCACGCCAGCAGAAGCTTTGGCGCGCGTGTAGCTACTCCTCGACTTCCCTCCTACCGCGGAGAAGCTCGATGAATGGAGGGCCACCATCCGGAGCCTCGTCGCCGTCGCCAACAAAGATGATCTGTGACACCCAAAATTTTATTTGGATTTTTCAAAAGATTTTATTTGACTTGAGGGAGGTGATTTAAATTTTTCTTCCAAAGAAACCTCCCTTTCAATATATTTTTTTGGCAAGAGTCTTTTTTATTTTGGATTCACCCAAGACTTGCTTTTGGTCTTGGAGGTCCTTGCCTTTTTATTTTGACTCAAGACAAAATACTTTTCACTTGAGAAAAATGCCTTTTGAAAATCTCTTTGAAATTGCACTATGGCTTTTGGAATGATCCTTTACCACTTTCAACAATTCCCTCTTGCCATGGCCTTAGTGCAAATCCACTCTCCTAAACCTTCCCTCATCTTTGGATCATGTTTTGCATCAAATCCAACAAGTTGTACCTCTCCATATAATTATTTTTTTCCATTTAAAACTTGTCAAATAAATTTCTGCCTTCTATTCTAGCCCTTGGAGATTTACAAAGGAGCTACCATCTCTGCTTTGATTTTTGCCCCCAAACCAATTCCCCTTCCTAGTCCTTTGAACCCACAACCAAGATCCAGGAAGATCCACTGATCTTCAGTTCAAATTTTTCAAACTACACTTGCTGCAAGTTTGGACCAGATTTGTCAAATTTGGTGAAATTCATTTAAATCCTTCTCCAAAAATTCCAAGTAAAATCAGGCAGCCTCTGGGTGCATTGAGTGGTCACCTCACCAAGTCCCAGCCCCAGGAAAATTTTCTCATTGCCAAATCATTCTGTCAAACACCTGCAGTGCATTGTCAAAATCAGGTTCAGTAAAGTTCAGAGAACATTTCAGTGCTGCTGTCGTTTTCTTCAGAACTTGTTGTCGATCTCGACAGTGCCCCGATGTCGCCTTGCTCCCCGTCCCCTCCCCCTTGTCCCTGCACCGCACGAGCGCCAAGAGCCTTGCGGACATCGGCGACGAGCAGGAAGAGGTGCGCCGCCCCGTGACCGACGCCAGCGGCGGCTTTGCGGCCGCCAGAGGGAGGCGCGGCGCAGACGGCGCCACCCAGCGCCGCCCAAGCCACCGGAGCTCGCCGCGTGGCCTTCCACTCCCTAGAACACGCTGCCACTCTCGTCGTGAACCGCAGGGCGCGGAGCGCGCTCTCTGCCGCTGTCGTGCCCGTACGGCCACCCCACCGTGGACCGTCGCCATTACGCCAAGACCAACCGAGATTTGCGGGGGAACGGCACCAGTACACCTCACTGATGCTGCCTGGCCACCTAAACCACCTGCTCATCCACGACGTCGCCGTAATTGCTCGCCGGAGATTCTCCGTTCACGGCCACCCCCTCGATCCGCCTATAAATAGAGGCCCCGAGCTTCAACTCGAACCCACACCATCCCTGCACTCCACCTAGAGCACGCCTAGCCACTGGAAGAGCCCCGAGGAGGTCTCCTTCTTCAACTCTGGCCGCCGCGACCCGCCACGGGATCCAGCTCGATTTACTCCCGTGCGTGCACCTCTGCCTCCCATCTCTTGCCAGTAGCTTCCCTATGCATCCACTCTTCTGACCCGCACTTCAATTCGAGGTTTGCAGCTCACCACCGGAGTTCCCCACCATCACCCGAACCGCTGTCCGCCGGAGAAAGTGTCGCCGTCGACGTGGTGCTCTCCGACGGTCAAGTCCACCACCCACCGACGCGGAAGGACACGCTGAATCTCTTGGTACCCTCCGATCCCCCTAACTCGCCGTGGTTCGACGCCGGCGTCCACCGCAGTCTTCGGGCGCCGGCGAGCCTTTTTAAACCTGACATGTGGACCCCCCATGTCAGCCTCTGTTCTAATCTCCCTCGAACCGTTTTCTGTTGACGCCTTCGGGCAAAATACGTTTTCCCTTTTGAGCTGGCGCATTTCTGTCCGAAGCGTTTTCTGTTTTCTCAGTTTAAACCCTGGAACTTTTCTGTTTCATTACAGATGAGTCCCTGGACATAAACCTTTATAACTTTTTAATAAAAAGTGATTTTTGAGTGATTCTTTTTCTGACAGTCTTAAAATTTTCTCTAGTTTTTTATGGGATTTATTTGGGAAATTTTTGGAGAAGTTTCTGTGCACGCGTTGGTTTTCACGTTAGTGCCCGTTTTCGTTATGCCATAGGTTCCGGAAGAGGTGACGGAGCCGCGAACTTCGCCGAGCTAGACTCCGACTTCTCCGAACCAGGCAAGGATGTTTGAACCTTTGATATGATAGGTGTTTTGCATGTTTGCGTGAAAGTTTGTGCGTGACATATGAGTGTCGGTGAGTACCTCGTTGCTTGTGAGGCAACTACCCGCATGTTCCAAAGTTGCGATGATCTCTGATGAGAGATGGCCTAATCATGTGGTGACATGAAGGGCAGCAAGGTGGTACTGTTGTAGCATACCAGCCTTGCGTCATCCGACAATTTCCGACGTTGACGTGGACGGAGTCACGTTATCGTTCTTTTCCCTTCCGTGCTACCACATGTTTCTTTGCCAAGATGCGGTTTAGTAAGTTGGTAACCTCTTTCCATGTACACACCAAACAGAGGGGCCGGGATGATGGTTCCTTGGCCCAGGATTAAAGCCAGTCATCCGGTCCGGGGGCATGGGTGTTTCCGGTTGGGACCGAGAGGGGGGCACCCCCTTAGAGCGCGCGTATAGAAATTTGATCCCATGCTACGCGAGGTTGTAGCCTCCCCGTCTCAAGGTTTTTCTTGAACGTTGCCGAGGGTGATCCCTGGCTTTGGAATGTTGAATGGGTGTGTACTGGTTAGACGTGTTTCTTCCAAAACACCGTAAACGGAACTAGTCCCCGTGACTACTGAAATCCGTTGGCTTTGGTTAAGTACAAACTCTGCAGAGTCAATTCCTTCCAAGTCATCGTATCCATGATCAAGTAGGGCGATCAGTATATCCGTATCTATCCTCGTAGATTTATTCCCGGTGAGCAAGTTTAAGTGGTAAACCTAGTTTAATTGTTATTCCTGTGGATGGACTAACCTGATATCTGTCTCGTACTTGTAATAATTTATGTTCTCGAGCTACTGTATTATTGAGCTTGCAATATAAGCCCTTGATGTGATGTCGCTCAGACGTCCGACTGTGGCATGCACTGCCTTTATTTTCTGTTATAAGCCCTTTATGAGGTGTCGCCCCGACGCCCGACTGTGGCATTATTATTCTCGCAGTTTCCTCTCGAGGAGTCATTCAGACCCTCGTTTGGCACCAGTATTACTATTCTCGCAGTTTCCTCTCGAGGAGTCATTCAGACCCTCGTTTGGCACCAGTATTACTATTCTCGCAGTTTCCTCTCGAGGAGTCATTCAGACCCTCGTTTGGCACCAGTATTACTATTCTTGCAGTTTCCTCTCGAGGAGTCATTCAGACCCTCGTTTGGCACCCAGTATTTATTATCTCTATGTCTGAACGCACTGGTTAACTTGTTCATATGCTTCATGTCTACATTTGTTATATCTTATGTCCGAACTGTCTTGCGAGTACTTTCATAGTACTCACCTGGCTTGTTGATTTGGCCAGATGTTGACGAAGGCGATCTCTTGGATGAAGAGTTTGATAGCGCGTCCGACGCCTATAGGAGTCCCAGTCAGTCCTGCGCGATCCCGGATATTGGTCACTTGTATTATATACGCTTCCGCCACCCGCAATAAGTCTCCTCCAGTCTCACTCCGACGCTCGAAGAGCTGTAGTCTTCAGGAGTCATATCACTCGCTTCGCGGTGATATTTCCACCACCGTTATTATCGTGAGTTAGTAGTTATGCCACCCTATCCGCCGTCTTGTTTTATCGGCGCGCATGTAATAAATTGTTGGGCAGTCCCCGCTCAACCTTGTATTATATTCAGTACTCCTAGTATTTTTCTTCTGTGACCAAGATATTGTCTACCAGTGAGAAGGAATTCTTCCTTACTGGTCCATAAAAGGGATTGGTCTCTCAATAATTATTTTATTGAAGAACCGGTCGTGACAAGCTTGGTATCAGAGCCAGGCTGACTGTAGGAGGCCACTAGGTGTGATCGCTAATCGGTTATTAGCGTCTTTTGAGCTTTTTCAGCATTTTGCAATTGTAGCTATTTTCTGTTGGTCATCATAAATTTATGACATGACTACTCAGAATGTTTGCCTACTTTTGTAGATGGCTGGCAGCAGCTGTGAGAATTGAGTGTTCACGAACGTGCCCGAGGGGTTTGTCAAGCTCCTCGTCTCCATCACCAAGCTCGCGATCGGGCCAGCGGCTCGCCCGGAGTTCACGCTCTACCAGCACAAGCTCAGCAACGACGTGTCTATGCACCAAGCTGTGGTGCAATTCAAGGGAGGACGTTCTGCAGCTCGCCACTTCCGTTTTGTAGGAAGGGCCATGCCTACGGAGAGGCATGCCATGCAGATGGCTGCCCGTGAGGCGATAGCTCGTCTTCGGGACATCCTTCCTACGATGAAGACTCGTCGCTACCGCTACCTCCCATGCCATGTGCCATACACTAGTCACTATGCATTCGCCTGCCATCGGGGAGAGCGAGATGAAGCCATCGAGATGGTTGTGGATTATCTCAAGGCTCTGGAGGAGTCTTTCGACAACCTCGTGGACGATCTTGTGGTTGCCCGCATGGACTTAGTCCGGGGCGGTCCTGCCTGCAGGAAGGAGCTTCTTCACACAGCACCGCCTCTGACTTTCGTCTCGTCTTCAGCCTCTTGTGCACCGACCGTTTTAGCCACTGCTCGCCGTCTGCCTACCACTGAGGAGTTCGACCGAGTCATCGCTCCTACTCCAGTCAGAGCTGCACCGCCTGCCGCACCCGCTCTACCACCTGTCGCTCCCGCGCCATCACCGCAGCACAGCGTTACGCGCCAGGAGCCAGCTAGAGAGGAGGTGGAGGTTAATTCTCCTGGACCGCTGAGTCTTGCCATCGGCAAGGGGAAGGAAATCTTCACCATCTCCGACTGAGAGCGCCGAGTAGTCGCGCGTTATGTCTGCTTGTATGATGTGTTTTCTCTGTACGCTAGTTTGTATTGGTGTGTTTGCTGCCTTCCGGAGGAGTACGCTAGTCTAAATAACATGTCAGGAATGTGTACGCACATCCTGAGTGCTGTATCGTGTGTTTGCTTTTCGCGTGTAAGATATAAACTAAGCGGTTCTTCTCCGTGCAAAATCGTTTATGTTTTCTTAAGAACCTTGAGGTCTTTTAAATTGTTGCCTTTGCAAGATTTTCCTTGTGCTACACAGTTCTTCTCACGGGTTTTGCAAAATAATACCCCAGACTAGAAAAATGTCTCGTCCGTGGACTCGCTCCATGCCCAATCAGCCAGAAGAGGTTTATGGGACACAGACTAGCAACAATTTCACTCAGGGTCAGTCCAGTCAACAGGACAGCGAAGCAGCCCTGTCTCAAGTATGCCGCCTCTTCGAGCAAAGCCAGCAACAGCACCAAGAGATGATGAATCATGTCATCAATATGGGAAACCACCGTGAGCCCTATCAACCACATTCCAAGTTATCTGAGTTACAGAAGACTCGCCCCTCAACTTTTGCTCACACCGATAGGCCGCTGGAAGCCGGTGATTGGCTTCGTGACATTGAAAGGAAACTGATTATTGCTCAGTGTTCAGATCATGAGAAGGTGCTTTATGCACCACACTACCTTACTGGAGCAGCTGCAGCATGGTGGGAAAACTTCCTACACATGCATCCCAGTGCACACAACATCACCTGGGAAGAGTTCAAGGAAGGCTTCCGTGGGGCACACATCCCCAGGAGCATCATAAAAATCAAGAAGAGAGAGTTTGATGACCTGAAGCAGAGAGGCATGTCAGTGACAGAATACAATGGTCAGTTTACCCAGCTATCTCGTTACGCCTACGACGAACACATGACAGAAAACAAGAAGATGGAAAAATTCCTGGACGGCCTGGCACCCGCACTAAGATGCCAACTGATTGTACACACCTTTCCGGATTTTAAAACTCTGGTTGACAAGGCCATTACCTTGGAGAATGAGCGCTGTAGTCTGGAAGATCTCCGTAAGCGAAAGAGGGACAAGACGACTCTTGCTCGCAACAACCGAAACAAGACTGAGGTTCCACGGACAGAAGCAAGGACATCCACGACTACTGATACAAGGCCCGTCGGACAGTTTCATGCCAGGGACAAGGAGTACACGTACCGTCCAGGGGTCACCTGCTATGCTTGTGGTGAAGAAGGGCACTATGCTAAACAGTGCCCAAAGCCAAGGAACTCGGCACCCAAGCCAAACAATGGTGGAAACAATCCAGCCCCCAA
The DNA here is from genome assembly GCF_018294505.1 of Triticum aestivum. Taxonomy (NCBI): domain Eukaryota; kingdom Viridiplantae; phylum Streptophyta; class Magnoliopsida; order Poales; family Poaceae; genus Triticum; species Triticum aestivum. Next base: position 159,973,510 of record NC_057808.1, on the reverse strand, counting down.
GCGCAACAATTTCAACCCCAACAACAACCACAGGAAGGGTCACCTGAACCATGTGACCAGGGAAGAAGTGCAGAATGCCCCAGACATCGTGCTCGGTACGTTCCCTATCAACACAGTACCTGCCACGGTTTTCTTTGATTCTGGAGCTTCCCATTCGTTCGTTTCGAAGAGTTTTGTTTTACAACATGGTTTTCCGATACTTCCCTTGGAAAAATCTATGATCATCAAGTCCCCCGGGAATAAGCAAATCGCTCAGGGTTACTGCCAAGGAGTGGTCATTGAGTTTGAAGGACTACAATTCCAAGCGAATCTCATCGCGTTGGAGAGTAAAGGACTGGATGTCATTTTAGGGATGGACTGGTTGACCACCAACAAAGGATTCATCGACTGTTTCAATCGGACAGTGATTCTCACTCACCATCACGGCAAGACAATAAGGGTTTCTGCTCAAGAAAGGCCACGATCATAGCAACCAAGACTGAACATGATGGACATTGCAGAACTGAGAAAAGTTCCAATGGTATGCGAGTTTCCTGATGTGTTCCCTGAAGAACTACCAGGCATGCCACCAGACCGAGAGATAGAATTCAGCATTGAACTAGCACCTGGCACCACGCCCATCTATAAGAAGCCTTATAGAATGGCACCCTCAGAATTGGTGGAGTTGAAGAAGCAGATAAAGGAATTATTGGACAAAGGATTTATTCGAGCCAGCTCCTCACCTTGGGGTTCGCCTGTGTTGTTCGCCAAGAAAAAGGATGGGACGCTGAGACTGTGTATAGACTATCGAGCCCTCAATATGGTCACCATCAAAAACAAATATCCGATGCCACGGATAAATGATTTGTTTGACCAGCTCGCACAAGCCAAGGTGTTCTCAAAGATTGATTTGAGGTCGGGATATCATCAAATGAAAGTACGGACAGAAGATATCCCCAAAACAGCATTCACTTCCAGATACGGATTATATGAGTTCACAGTGATGCCTTTTGGTCTAACAAACGCCCCCGCATATTTCGTCCACCTCATGAACAAAGTGTTCATGAAATTCATGGACAAATTTGTTGTGGTGTTCATTGACGATATTCTGGTATACTCAAGGACACCGGAAGAGCATGCTGAGCATCTCAGAATTGTTTTGGGAGAATTAAGGAAACATCAGTTGTATGCCAAATTTGGCAAGTGTGAATTTTGGCTAAGACAAGTTGGTTTCCTAGGCCATATATTGAACCAGGAAGGCGTGGCCGTAGACCCAGAAAAAGTCAAAGCCATACTTGACTGGAAGCCACCCGCCAACGTCACAGATGTGCGGAGTTTCCTGGGAATTGCCGGATATTACAGAAGATTTATTGAAGGATTCTCCACTGTGGCAAAACCTATAACACAGTTGCTCAAGAAGGACAAGAAATTTGTATGGACGGAAGCATGCGAGAAAAGCTTCCAAGAACTCAAGAAGAAGCTGACAACCGCACCGGTCTTAACCCTGCCAGACATACACAAGAGTTTTGAGGTGTATTGTGACGCGTCCCGAAAGGGTCTCGGGTGTGTGCTAATGCAGGATGGCAGAGTTGTCGCGTATGCCTCCAGGCAGCTGCGAAAACATGAGGAAAATTACCCAACACATGACTTGGAGCTAGCCGCAGTCATACATGCACTCAAGGAGTGGAGGCACTTTCTGTTGGGAAATCGCTGTGAGATATATACGGACCATAAGAGCCTCAAATATATTTTCACCCAGCCAGAGCTAAATTTACGTCAACGACGCTGGTTGGAATTGGTCAAGGACTATGATGTCGGCATTCACTACCATCCAGGGAAAGCAAATGTAGTGGCTGATGCCCTTAGTCGAAACCCCAGCCCGGACAACGACGGTCCGCAAAACTTGAGGCCTGAGTTTCGGCAGGAGTTTGCTAGGCTCAACATGATGTTAGTCTCTGAGGGCACCGTATCAAATCTGGAGATACAACCCACCCTGGTGGAACAAATTAAGAAGGCTCGACAGGGACATCCCAGCATTGAAGGTATAAAGAAGAAAATGAACCTTGGCGAGGCTTCAGAGTTCATCACAGACAGTGAAGGAATATTATGGTACGGAGACAGACTTTGCGTACCTAACATTGAGGAACTCAAGCAACAAATCTTGACCGAAAGCCACACCGCTCCATACTCAATCCATCCTGGAGGAACTAAAATGTACAAAGACATTCAGGAAAGATTTTGGTGGCATGGTATGAAAAGAGATATAGCCGCATTTATTGCTTATTGCGATTCATGTCAGCGCATCAAGGCCGAGCATCAAAAGCCAGTAGGGCTACTCCAGCCAAACAGGATACCGGAGTGGAAATGGGATGAAATAGGAATGGATTTCATCGTCGGACTACCCCGATCACAACGTGGAAATGACGCCATATGGGTCATCACAGACTGACTAACCAAGGTTGCTCATTTCATTCCCGTGAAGACTACCTACTCCACACAAAGACTGGCAAAACTTTATCTCTCCCGTATAGTTTGCTTGCATGGAGTCCCAGAGACTATAATATCCGACCGAGGCACACAATTTGTCTCCAAATTTTGGGATCACCTACAACAAGCTCTGGGCACGCAACTAGCATTCAGTACAGCGTACCACCCTCAGACTGATGGACAAACGGAACATGTAAACCAAATCCTAGAAGATATGCTAAGAGCCAGTGTGCTCACCTATGGATCCAGTTGGGAAGAGAGTTTGCCGTATGCCGAATTTGCTTACAACAACAGTTACCAAGCCAGCTTGCAAATGGCACCCTTTGGAGCATTGTACGGACGAAGGTGTCGTACCCCACTGAATTGGTCAGAAACAGGTGACAGCCGTATCTTCGGCCCAGACATGCTTAAAGAGGCCGAGGAGAAAGTTAAGCAGATCAAGGACAGACTGAAGACAGCACAGAGCCGACAAAAGAGCTACTATGATCAGAAGCATCGTGAGGTCAGCCTTGAACCCGGTGATTCCGTATACCTCCGAGTATCTCCTATGAGGGGTCTGCAACGGTTGAAAATTAAAGGGAAGCTAGTCCCGAGATTCATTGGGCCATTTTGTATAAAGGCACGATGAGGCACGGTAGCCTACCAACTAGACTTACCCAAGGAGCTGTCAGACGTCCATGACGTGTTCCACGTCTCTCAACTGAGAAAATGTGTAAGTAACCCAGAGAAGCAGGTACCCGATGAAAGCATTGATGTGCAACAAGACCTCACCTACAGAGAGAGGCCAGTAAAGATTTTGGAAGAATCTGAACGGAGGACCCGTCAGAAAACGACAAAAATTTTCAGGGTTCAGTGGAGCAACCACACTGAGGATGAAGCTACATGGGAAAGGGAAGATTTCCTCCAGGCAGAGTATCCATATCTATTTGAGGATCAGCAGAAATCTCGAGGATGAGATTTTTCCTAAGGGGGTAGGTGTTGTGACACCCAAAATTTTATTTGGATTTTTCAAAAGATTTTATTTGACTTGAGGGAGGTGATTTAAATTTTTCTTCCAAAGAAACCTCCCTTTCAATATATTTTTTTGGCAAGAGTCTTTTTTATTTTGGATTCACCCAAGACTTGCTTTTGGTCTTGGAGGTCCTTGCCTTTTTATTTTGACTCAAGACAAAATACTTTTCACTTGAGAAAAATGCCTTTTGAAAATCTCTTTGAAATTGCACTATGGCTTTTGGAATGATCCTTTACCACTTTCAACAATTCCCTCTTGCCATGGCCTTAGTGCAAATCCACTCTCCTAAACCTTCCCTCATCTTTGGATCATGTTTTGCATCAAATCCAACAAGTTGTACCTCTCCATATAATTATTATTTTTCCATTTAAAACTTGTCAAATAAATTTCTGCCTTCTATTCTAGCCCTTGGAGATTTACAAAGGAGCTACCATCTCTGCTTTGATTTTTGCCCCCAAACCAATTCCCCTTCCTAGTCCTTTGAACCCTCAACCAAGATCCAGGAAGATCCATTGGTCTTCAGTTCAAATTTTTCAAACTACACTTGCTGCAAGTTTGGACCAGATTTGTCAAATTTGGTGAAATTCATTTAAATCCTTCTCCAAAAATTCCAAGTAAAATCAGGCAGCCTTTGTGTGCATTGAGTGGTCACCTCACCAAGTCCCAGCCCCAGGAAAATGTTTCTCATTGCCAAATCATTCTGTCGAACACCTGCAGTGCATTGTCAAAATCAGGTTCAGTAAAGTTCGAAGAACATTTCAGTGCTACTGTCGTTTTCTTCAGAACTTGTTGTCGATCTCGACAGTGCCCCGATGTCGCCTTGCTCCCCCCGTCCCCTCCCCCTTGTCCCTGCACCGCACGAGCGCCTGGAGCCTTGCAGACATCGGCGACAAGCAGGAAGAGGTGCGCCGCCCCGTGACCGACGCCAGCGGCGGCTTTGCGGCCGCCAGAGGGAGGCGCGGCGCAGACGGCGCCACCCAGCGCCGCCCAAGCCACCGGAGCTCGCCGCGTGGCCTTCCACTCCCCAGAACACGCTGCCACTCTCATCGTGAACCGCAGGGCGCGGAGCGCGCTCTCTGCCGCCGTCGTGCCCGTGCGGCCACCCCACCGTGGACTGTCGCCATTACGCCAAGACCAACCGAGATTTGCGGGGGAACGGCACCAGTACACCTCACTGATGCTGCCTGGCCACCTAAACCACCTGCTCATCCACGACGTCGCCGTAATTGCTCGCCGAAGATTCTCCGTTCACGGCCACCCCCTCGATCCGCCTATAAATAGAGGCCCCGAGCTTCAACTCGAACCCACACCATCCCTGCACTCCACCTAGAGCACGCCTAGCACTGGAAGAGCCCCGAGGAGGTCTCCTTCTTCAACTCCGGCCGCCGCGACCCGCCACGGGATCCAGCTCGATTTACTCCCGTGCGTGCACCTCTGCCTCCCATCTCTTGCCAGTAGCTTCCCTATGCATCCACTCTTCTGACCCGCGCTTCAATTCCAGGTTTGCAGCTCACCACCGGAGTTCCCCACCATCTCCCAAACCGCCGTCTGCCGGAGAAAGTGTCGCCGTCGACGTGGTGCTCTCCGACGGTCAAGTCCACCACCCACCGACGCGGAAGGACACGCTGAAGCTCTTGGTACCCTCCGATCCCCCTAACTCGCCGTGGTTCGACGCCGGCGTCCACCGCAGTCTTCGGGCGCCGGCGAGCCTTTTTAAACCTGACATGTGGACCCCCCATGTCAGCCTCTGTTCTATTCTCCCTCGAACCGTTTTCTGTTGACGCCTTCGGGCAAAATACGTTTTCCCTTTTGAGCTGGCGCATTTCTGTCCGAAGCGTTTTCTGTTTTCTCAGTTTAAACCCTGGAACTTTTCTGTTTCATTACAAATGAGTCCCTGGACAGAAACCTTTATAACTTTTTAATAAAAAGTGATTTTTGAGTGATTCTTTTTCTGACAGTCTTAAAATTTTCTCTAGTTTTTTATGGGATTTATTTGGGAAATGTTTGGAGAAGTTTCTGTGCACGGGTTGGTTTTCACGTTAGTGCCCGTTTTCGTTATGCCATAGGTTCCGGAAGAGGTGACGGAGCCGCGAACTTCGCCGAGCTAGACTCCGACTTCTCCGAACCAGGCAAGCATGTTTGAACCTTTGATATGATAGGTGTTTTGCATGTTTGCGTGAAAGTTTGTGCGTGACATATGAGTGTCGGTGAGTACCTCGTTGCTTGTGAGGCAACTACCCGCATGTTCCAAAGTTGCGATGATCTCTGATGAGAGATGGCCTAATCATGTGGTGACATGAAGGGCAGCAAGGTGGTACTGTTGTAGCATACCAGCCTTGCGTCATCCGACAATTTACGACGTTGACGTGGACGGAGTCACGTTATCGTTCTTTTCCCTTCCGTGCTACCACATGTTTCTTTGCCAAGATGCGGTTTAGTAAGTTGGTAACCTCTTTCCGTGTACACACCAAACAGAGGGGCCGGGATGATGGTTCCTTGGCCCAGGATTAAAGCCAGTCATCCGGTCAGGGGGCATGGGTGTTTCCGGTTGGGACCGAGAGGGGGGGCACCCCCTTAGAGCGCGCGTATAGAAATTTGATCCCATGCTACGCGAGGTTGTAGCCTCCCCGTCTCAAAGTTTTTCTTGAACATTGCCGAGGGTGATCCCTGGCTTTGGAATGTTGAATGGGTGTGTACTGGTTAGACGTGTTTCTTCCAAAACACCGTAAACGGAACTAGTCCCCGTGACTACTGAAATCCGTTGGGTGTGGTTAAGTACAAACTCTGCAGAGTCAATTCCTTCCAAGTCATCGTATCCATGATCAAGTAGGGTGATCAGTATATCCGTATCTATCCTCGTAGATTTATTCCCGGTGAGCAAGCTTAAGTGGTAAACCTAGTTTAATTGTTATTCCTGTGGATGGACTAACCTGATATCTGTCTCGTACTTGTAATAATTTATGTTCTCGAGCTACTGTATTATTGAGCTTGCAATATAAGCCCTTGATGTGATGTCGCTCAGACGTCCGACTGTGGCATGCACTGCCTTTATTTTCTGTTATAAGCCCTTTATGAGGTGTCGCCCCGACGCCCGACTGTGGCATTATTATTCTCGCAGTTTCCTCTCGAGGAGTCATTCAGACCCTCGTTTGGCACCAGTATTACTATTCTCGCAGTTTCCTCTCGAGGAGTCATTCAGACCCTCGTTTGGCACCAGTATTACTATTCTCGCAGTTTCCTCTCGAGGAGTCATTCAGACCCTCGTTTGGCACCAGTATTACTATTCTTGCAGTTTCCTCTCGAGGAGTCATTCAGACCCTCGTTTGGCACCCAGTATTTATTATCTCTATGTCTAAACGCACTGGTTAACTTGTTCATATGCTTCATGTCTACATTTGTTATATCTTATGTCCGAACTGTCTTGCGAGTACTTTCATAGTACTCACCTGGCTTGTTGATTTGGCCAGATGTTGACGAAGGCGATCTCTTGGATGAAGAGTTTGATAGCGCGTCCGACGCCTAGAGGAGTCCCAGTCAGTCCCGCGCGATCCCGGATATTGGTCACTTGTATTATATACGCTTCCGCCACCCGCAATAAGTCTCCTCCAGTCTCACTCCGACGCTCGAAGAGCTGTAGTCTTCAGGAGTCATATCACTCGCTTCGCGGTGATATTTCCACCACCGTTATTATCGTGAGTTAGTAGTTATGCCACCCTATCCGCCGTCTTGTTTTATCGGCGCGCATGTAATAAATTGTTGGGCAGTCCCCGCTCAACCTTGTATTATATTCAGTACTCCTGGTATTTTTCTTCTGTGACCAAGATATTGTCTACCAGTGAGAAGGAATTCTTCCTTACTGGTCCGTAAAAGGGATTGGTCTCTTAATAATTGTTTTATTGAAGAACCGGTCGTGACAAGCTTGGTATCAGAGCCAGGCTGACTGTAGGAGGCCACTAGGTGCGATCGCTAATCGGTTATTAGCGTCTTTTGAGCTTTTCCAGCATTTTGCAATTGTAGCTATTTTCTGTTGGTCATCATAAATTTATGACATGACTACTCAGAATGTTTGCCTGCTTTTGTAGATGGCTGCCAGCAGCTGTGAGAATCGAGTGTTCACGAACGTGCCCGAGGGGTTTGTCAAGCTCCTCGTCTCCATCACCAAGCTCGCGATCGGGCCAGCGGCTCGCCCGGAGTTCACGCTCTACCAGCACAAGCTCAGCGACGACGTGTCTATGCACCAAGCTGTGGTGCAATTCAAGGGAGGACGTTCTGCAGCTCGCCACTTCCGTTTTGTAGGAAGGGCCATGCCTACGGAGAGGCATGCCATGCAGATGGCTGCCCGTGAGGCGATAGCTCGTCTTCGGGACATCCTTCCTATGATGAAGACTCGTCGCTACCGCTACCTCCCATGCCATGTGCCATACACTAGTCACTATGCATTCGCCTGCCATCGGGGAGAGCGAGATGAAGCCATCGAGATGGTTGTGGAGTATCTCAAGGCTCTGGAGGAGTCTTTCGACAACCTCGTGGACGATCTTGTGGCTGCCCGCATGGACTTAGTCCGGGGCGGTCCTGCCTGCAGGAAGGAGCTTCTTCACACAGCACCGCCTCTGACTTTCGTCTCGTCTTCAGCCTCTTATGCACCGGACGTTTTAGCCACTGCTCGCCGTCTGCCTACCACTAAGGAGTTCGACCGAGTCATCGCTCCTACTCCAGTCAGAGCTGCACCGCCTGCCGCACCCGCTCTACCACCTGTCGCTCCCGCGCCATCACCGCAGCGCAGCGTTACGCGCCAGGAGCCAGCTAGAGAAGAGGTGGAGGTTGATTCTCCTGGACCGCTGAGTCTTGCCACCGGCAAGGGGAAGGAAATCTTCACCATCTCCGACTGAGAGCGCCGAGTAGCCGCGCGTTATGTCTGCTTGTATGATGTGTTTCCTCTGTACGCTAGTTTGTATTGGTGTGTTTGCTGCCTTCCGGAGGAGTACGCTAGTCTAAATAACATGTCAGGAATGTGTACGCACATCCTGAGTGCTGTATCGTGTGTTTGCTTTTCGCGTGTAAGATATAAACTAAGCGGTTCTTCTCCGTGCAAAATCGTTTATGTTTTCTTAAGAACCTTGAGGTCTTTTAAATTGTTGCCTTTGCAAGATTTTCCTTGTGCTACACAGTTCTTCTCACGGGTTTTGCAAAATAATACCCCAGACTAGAAAAATGTCTCGTCCGTGGACTCGCTCCATGCCCAATCAGCCAGAAGAGGTTTATGGGACACAGACTAGCAACAATTTCACTCAGGGTCAGTCCAGTCAACAGGACAGCGAAGCAGCCCTGTCTCAAGTATGCCGCCTCTTCGAGCAAAGCCAGCAACAGCACCAAGAGATGATGAATCATGTCATCAATATGGGAAACCACCGTGAGCCCTATCAACCACATTCCAAGTTATCTGAGTTACAGAAGACTCGCCCCTCAACTTTTGCTCACACCGATAGGCCGCTGGAAGCCGGTGATTGGCTTCGTGACATTGAAAGGAAACTGATTATTGCTCAGTGTTCAGATCATGAGAAGGTGCTTTATGCACCACACTACCTTACTGGAGCAGCTGCAGCATGGTGGGAAAACTTCCTACACATGCATCCCAGTGCACACAACATCACCTGGGAAGAGTTCAAGGAAGGCTTCCGTGGGGCACACATCCCCAGGAGCATCATAAAAATCAAGAAGAGAGAGTTTGATGACCTGAAGCAGAGAGGCATGTCAGTGACAGAATACAATGGTCAGTTTACCCAGCTATCTCGTTACGCCTACGACGAACACATGACAGAAAACAAGAAGATGGAAAAATTCCTGGACGGCCTGGCACCCGCACTAAGATGCCAAATGATTGTACACACCTTTCCGGATTTTAAAACTCTGGTTGACAAGGCCATTACCTTGGAGAATGAGCGCCGTAGTCTGGAAGATCTCCGTAAGCGAAAGAGGGACAAGACGACTCTTGCTCGCAACAACCGAAACAAGACTGAGGTTCCACGGACAGAAGCAAGGAGATCCACGACTACTGATACAAGGCCCGTCGGACAGTTTCATGCCAGGGACAAGGAGTACACGTACCGTCCAGGGGTCACCTGCTATGATTGTGGTGAAGAAGGGCACTATGCTAAACAGTGCCCAAAGCCAAGGAACTCGGCACCCAAGCCAAACAATGGTGGAAACAATCCAGCCCCCAAGCGCAACAATTTCAACCCCAACAACAACCACAGGAAGGGTCACCTGAACCATGTGACCAGGGAAGAAGTGCAGAATGCCCCAGACATCGTGCTCGGTACGTTCCCTGTCAACACAGTACCTGCCACGATTTTCTTTGATTCTGGAGCTTCCCATTCGCTCGTTTCGAAGAGTTTTGTTTTACAACATGGTTTTCCGATACTTCCCTTGGAAAAATCTATGATCATCAAGTCCCCCGGGAATAAGCAAATCGCTCAGGGTTACTGCCAAGGAGTGGTCATTCAGTTCGAAGGACTACAATTCCAAGCGAATCTCATCGCGTTGGAGAGTAAAGGACTGGATGTCATTTTAGGGATGGACTGGTTGACCACCAACAAAGGATTCATCGACTGTTTCAATCGGACAGTGATTCTCACTCACCATCACGGCAAGACAATAATGGTTTCCGCTCAAGAAAGGCCACGATCACAGCAACCAAGACTGAACAGGATGGACATTGCAGAACTGAGAAAAGTTCCAGTGGTACGCAAGTTTCCTGATGTGTTCCCTGAAGAACTACCAGGCATGCCACCAGACCGAGAGATAGAATTCAGCATTGAACTAGCACCTGGCACCACGCCCATCTATAAGAAGCCTTATAGAATGGCACCCTCAGAATTGGTGGAGTTGAAGAAGCAGATAAAGGAATTATTGGACAAAGGATTTATTCGAGCCAGCTCCTCACCTTGAGGTTCGCCTGTGTTGTTCGCCAAGAAAAAGGATGGGACGCTGAGACTGTGTATAGACTATCGAGCCCTCAATATGGTCACCATCAAAAACAAATATCCGACGCCACGGATAAATGATTTGTTTGACCAGCTCGCACAAGCCAAGGTGTTCTCAAAGATTGATTTGAGGTCGGGATATCATCAACTGAAAGTACGGACAGAAGATATCCCCAAAACAGCATTCACTTCCAGATACGGATTATATGAATTCACAGTGATGCCTTTTGGTCTAACAAACGCCCCCGCATATTTCGTCCACCTCATGAACAAAGTATTCATGAAATTCATGGACAAATTTGTTGTGGTGTTCATTGACGATATTTTGGTATACTCAAGGACACCGGAAGAGCATGCTGAGCATCTCAGAATTGTTTTGGGAGAATTAAGGAAACATCAGTTGTATGCCAAATTTGGCAAGTGTGAATTTTGGCTAAGACAAGTTGGTTTCCTAGGCCATATATTGAACCAGGAAGGCGTGGCCGTAGACCCAGAAAAAGTCAAAGCCATACTTGACTGGAAGCCACCCGCCAACGTCACAGATGTGCGGAGTTTCCTAGGAATGGCCGGATATTACAGAAGATTTATTGAAGGATTCTCCACTGTGGCAAAACCTATAACAAAGTTGCTCAAGAAGGACAAGAAATTTGTATGGACGGAAGCATGCGAGAAAAGCTTCCAAGAACTCAAGAAGAAGCTGACAACCGCACCGGTCTTAACCCTGCCAGACATACACAAGAGTTTTGAGGTGTATTGTGACGCGTCCCGAAAGGGTCTCGGGTGTGTGCTAATGCAGGATGGCAGAGTTGTCGCGTATGCCTCCAGGCAGCTGCGAAAACATGAGGAAAATTACCCAACACATGACTTGGAGCTAGCCGCAGTCATACATGCACTCAAGGAGTGGAGGCACTTTCTGTTGGGAAATCGCTGTGAGATATATACGGACCATAAGAGCCTCAAATATATTTTCACCCAGCCAGAGCTAAATTTACGTCAACGACGCTGGTTGGAATTGGTCAAGGACTATGATGTCGGCATTCACTACCATCCAGGGAAAGCAAATGTAGTGGCTGATGCCCTTAGTCGAAACCCCAGCCCGGACAACGACGGTCCGCAAAACTTGAGGCCTGAGTTTCGGCAGGAGTTTGCTAGGCTCAACATGATGTTAGTCTCTGAGGGCACCGTATCAAATCTGGAGATACAACCCACCCTGGTGGAACAAATTAAGAAGGCTCGACAGGGACATCCCAGCATTGAAGGTATAAAGAAGAAAATGAACCTTGGCGAGGCTTCAGAGTTCATCACAGACAGTGAAGGAATATTATGGTACGGAGACAGACTTTGCGTACCTAACATTGAGGAACTCAAGCAACAAATCTTGACCGAAAGCCACACCGCTCCATACTCAATCCATCCTGGAGGAACTAAAATGTACAAAGACATTCAGGAAAGATTTTGGTTGCACGGTATGAAAAGAGATATAGCCGCATTTATTGCTTGTTGCGATTCATGTCAGCGCATCAAGGCCGAGCATCAAAAGCCAGCAGGGCTACTCCAGCCAAATAGGATACCGGAGTGGAAATGGGATGAAATAGGAATGGATTTCATCGTCGGACTACCCCGATCACAACATGGAAATGACGCCATATGGGTCATCACAGACCGACTAACCAAGGTTGCTCATTTCATTCCCGTGAAGACTACCTACTCCACACAAAGACTTGCAAAACTTTATCTCTCCCGTATAGTTTGCTTGCATGGAGTCCCAAAGACTATAATATCCGACCGAGGCACACAATTTGTCTCCAAATTTTGGGATCACCTACAACAAGCTCTGGGCATGCAACTAGCATTCAGTACAGCGTACCACCCTCAGACTGATGGACAAACGGAACGTGTAAACCAAATCCTAGAAGATATGCTAAGAGCCTGTGTGCTCACCTATGGATCCAGTTGGGAAGAGAGTTTGCCGTATGCCGAATTTGCTTACAACAACAGTTACCAAGCTAGCTTGCAAATGGCACCCTTTGAAGCATTGTACGGACGAAGGTGTCGTACCCCACTGAGTTGGTCAGAAACAGGTGACAGCCGTATCTTCGGCCCAGACATGCTTAAAGAGGCCGAGGAGAAAGTTAAGCAGATCAAGGACAGACTAAAGACAACACAGAGCCGACAAAAGAGCTACTATGATCAGAAGCATCGTGAGGTCAGCTTTGAACCCGGTGATTCCGTATACCTCCGAGTATCTCCTATGAGGGGTCTGCAACGGTTCAAAATTAAAGGGAAGCTAGCCCCGAGATTCATTGGGCCATTTTGTATAAAGGCACGAAGAGGCACGGTATCCTACCAACTAGACTTACCCAAGGAGCTGTCAGACGTCCATGACGTGTTCCACGTCTCTCAACTGAGAAAATGTGTAAGTAACCCAGAGAAGCAGGTACCCCATGAAAGCATTGATGTGCAACTAGACCTCACCTACAGAGAGAGGCCAGTAAAGATTTTGGAAGAATCTGAACGGAGGACCCGTCAGAAAACGACAAAAATTTTCAGGGATCAGTGGAGCAACCACACTGAGGATGAAGCTACATGGGAAAGGGAAGATTTCCTCCAGGCAGAGTATCCATATCTATTTGAGGATCAGCAGAAATCTCGAGGATGAGATTTTTCCTAAGGGGGTAGGTGTTGTGACACCCAAAATTTTATTTGGATTTTTCAAAAGATTTTATTTGACTTGAGGGAGGTGATTTAAATTTTTCTTCCAAAGAAACCTCCCTTTCAATATTTTTTTTTGGCAAGAGTCTTTTTTATTTTGGATTCACCCAAGACTTGCTTTTGGTCTTGGAGGTCCTTGCCTTTTTATTTTGACTCAAGACAAAATACTTTTCACTTGAGAAAAATGCCTTTTGAAAATCTCTTTGAAATTGCACTATGGCTTTTGGAATGATCCTTTACCACTTTCAACAATTCCCTCTTGCCATGGCCTTAGTGCAAATCCACTCTCCTAAACCTTCCCTCATCTTTGGATCATGTTTTGCATCAAATCCAGCAAGTTGTGCCTCTCCATATAATTATTTTTTTCCATTTAAAACTTGTCAAATAAATTTCTGCCTTCTATTCTAGCCCTTGGAGATTTACAAAGGAGCTACCATCTCTGCTTTGATTTTTGCCCCCAAACCAATTCCCCTGCCTAGTCCTTTGAACCCTCAACCAAGATCCAGGAAGATCCATTGGTCTTCAGTTCAAATTTTTCAAACTACACTTGCTGCAAGTTTGGACCAGATTTGTAAAATTTGGTGAAATTCATTTAAATCCTTCTCCAAAAATTCCAAGTAAAATCAGGCAGCCTCTGGGTGCATTGAGTGGTCACCTCACCAAGTCCCAGCCCGAGGAAAGTTTTTCTCATTGCCAAATCATTCTGTCGAACACCTGCAGTGCATTGTCAAAATCAGGTTCAGTAAAGTTCAGAGAACATTTCAATGCTACTGTCGTTTTCTTCAGAACTTGTTGTCGATCTCGACAGTGCCCCGATGTCGCCTTGCTCCCCGTCCCCTCCCCCTTGTCCCTGCACCGCACGAGCGCCTGGAGCCTTGCGGACGTCGGCGACGAGCAGGAAGAGGTGCGCCGCCCCGTGACCGACGCCAGCGGCGGCTTTGCGGCCGCCAGAGGGAGGCGCGGCGCAGACGGCGCCACCCAGCGCCGCCCAAGCCACCGGAGCTCGCCGCGTGACCTTCCACTCCCCAGAACACGCTGCCACTCTCGTCGTGAACCGCAGGGCGCGGAGCGCGCTCTCTGCCGCCGTCGTGCCCGTGCGGCCACCCCACCGTGGACCGTCGCCATTACGCCAAGACCAACTGAGATTTGCGGGGGAACGGCACCAGTACACCTCACTGATGCTGCCTGGCCACCTAAACCACCTGCTCATCCACGACGTCGCCGTAATTGCTCGCCGGAGATTCTCCGTTCACGGCCACCCCCTCGATCCGCCTATAAATAGAGGCCCCGAGCTTCAACTCGAACCCACACCATCCCTGCACTCCACCTAGAGCACGCCTAGCCACTAGAAGAGCCCCGAGGAGGTCTCCTTCTTCAACTCCGGCCGCCGCGACCCGCCACGGGATCCAGCTCGATTTACTCCCGTGCGTGCACCTCTGCCTCCCATCTCTTGCCAGTAGCTTCCCTATGCATCCACTCTTCTGACCCGCGCTTCAATTCGAGGTTTGCAGCTCACCACCGGAGTTCCCCAGCATCACCCAAACCGCCGTCCGCCGGAGAAAGTGTCGCCGTCGACGTGGTGCTCTCCGACGGTCAAGTCCACCACCCACCGACGCGGAAGGACACGCTGAAGCTCTTGGTACCCTCCGATCCCCCTAACTCGCCGTGGTTCGACGCCGGCGTCCACCGCAGTCTTCGGGCGCCGGCGAGCCTTTTTAAACCTGACATGTGGACCCCCCATGTCAGCCTCTGTTCTATTCTCCCTCGAACCGTTTTCTGTTGACGCCTTCGGGCAAAATACGTTTTCCCTTTTGAGCTGGCGCATTTCTGTCCGAAGCGTTTTCTGTTTTCTCAGTTTAAACCCTGGAACTTTTCTGTTTCATTACAAATGAGTCCCTGGACAGAAACCTTTATAACTTTTTAATAAAAAGTGATTTTTGAGTGATTCTTTTTCTGACAGTCTTAAAATTTTGTCTAGTTTTTTATGGGATTTATTTGGGAAATTTTTGGAGAAGTTTCTGTGCACGCGTTGGTTTTCACGTTAGTGCCCGTTTTCGTTATGCCATAGGTTCCGGAAGAGGTGACGGAGCCGCGAACTTCGCCGAGCTAGACTCCGACTTCTCCGAACCAGGCAAGCATGTTTGAACCTTTGATATGATAGGTGTTTTGCATGTTTGCGTGAAAGTTTGTGCGTGACATATGAGTGTCGGTGAGTACCTCGTTGCTTGTGAGGCAACTACCCGCATGTTCCAAAGTTGCGATGATCTCTGATGAGAGATGGCCTAATCATGTGGTGACATGAAGGGCAGCAAGGTGGTACTGTTGTAGCATACCAGCCTTGCATCATCCGACAATTTCCGACGTTGACGTGGACGGAGTCACGTTATCGTTCTTTTCCCTTCCGTGCTACCACATGTTTCTTTGCCAAGATGCGGTTTAGTAAGTTGGTAACCTCTTTCCGTGTACACACCAAACAGAGGGGCCGGGATGATGGTTCCTTGGCCCAGGATTAAATCCAGTCATCCGGTCAGGGGGCATGGGTGTTTCCGGTTGGGACCGAGAGGGGGGGCACCCCCTTAGAGCGCGCGTATAGAAATTTGATCCCATGCTACGCGAGGTTGTAGCCTCCCCGTCTCAAGGTTTTTCTTGAACGTTGCCGAGGGTGATCCCTGGCTTCGGAATGTTGAATGGGTGTGTACTGGTTAGACGTGTTTATTCCAAAACACCGTAAATGGAACTAGTCCCCGTGACTACTGAAATCCGTTGGCTGTGGTTAAGTACAAACTCTGCAGAGCCAATTCCTTCCAAGTCATCGTATCCATGATCAAGTAGGGTGATCAGTATATCCGTATCTATCCTCGTAGAAATTTATTCCCGGTCAGCAAGCTTAAGTGGTAAACCTAGTTTAATTGTTATTCCTGTGGATGGACTAACCTGATATCTGTCTCGTACTTGTAATAATTTATGTTCTCGAGCTACTGTATTATTGAGCTTGCAATATAAGCCCTTTATGTGATGTCGCTCAGACGTCCGACTGTGGCATGCACTGCCTTTATTTTCTGTTATAAGCCCTTTATGAGGTGTCGCTCCGACGCCCGACTATGGCATTATTATTCTCGCAGTTTCCTCTCAAGGAGTCATTCAGACCATCGTTTGGCACCAGTATTACTATTCTCGCAGTTTCCTCTCGAGGAGTCATTCAGACCCTCGTTTGGCACCAGTATTACTATTCTCTAGTTTCCTCTCGAGGAGTCATTCAGACCCTCGTTTGGCACCAGTATTACTATTCTTGCAGTTTCCTCTCGAGGAGTCATTCAGACCCTCGGTTGGCACCCAGTATTTATTATCTCTATGTCTGAACGCACTGGTTAACTTGTTCATATGCTTCATGTCTACATTTGTTATATCTTATGTCCGAACTGTCTTGCGAGTACTTTCATTGTACTCACCTGGCTTGTTGATTTGGCCAGATGTTGACGAAGGCGATCTCTTGGATGAAGAGTTTGATAGCGTGTCCGACGCCTAGAGGAGTCCCAGTCAGTCCTGCGCGATCTCGGATATTGGTCACTTGTATTATATACGCTTCCGCCACCCACAATAAGTCTCCTCGAGTCTCACTCCGACGCTCGAAGAGCTGTAGTCTTCAGGCGTCATATCACTCGCCTCGTGGTGATATTTCCACCACCGTTATTATCGTGAGTTAGTAGTTATGCCACCCTATCCGCCGTCTTGTTTTATCGGCGCGCATGTAATAAATTGTTGGGCATTCCCCGCTCAACCTTGTATTATATTCAGTACTCCTGGTATTTTTCTTCTGTGACCAAGATATTGTCTACCAGTGAGAAGGAATTCTTCCTTACTGGTCCGTAAAAGGGATTGGTCTCTCAATAATTATTTTATTGAAGAACCGGTCGTGACATGATCCGCGACCGGCGGGGCCCTCGGGCCGGCGCTCCGTCGAGCCAACACATGCCAGCGGTGGAAGGACCGGGGGAGCTGCAGCCACAGTGCACTCCCCTCCCCCGCGCCAGTTGCCGCCGGTGCCGGTCCGTCATGACGACGCCTGTGATAACATTTCCATAGCGTCGTCTGACCCACGGACCCACCGCGATCAACACCAAGTTCTTCGGGAGCGAGTCCCATGAAGACGCTCGAACCACCATCGAGCGCCGGCGTGATACACGCCACCAGTCAGATAGGCGGGCGGGGCCCGCTATGGACCACCCAGCACCGGGGGGCTCTGGCAGCCTACCTTACGAGGTGGGTTGCCCAGCCTTTACCCGTGAGCTGCGGCAGTTCCAGTGGCCGTCCCACCGCACGTTCAAGCCCAACGTCGGCGAGAAGTACAATGGCAAGACCCATCCATCAGAGTTCCTCAGCATCTACACCATCGCAATGCAAGCTGCTGGAGCTCGCGATGACAAGGTGCTTGCCAATTACTTCCCGTTGGCACTGAAGCCCAACGTCATCTCTTGGTTGATGCACTTGCCGGCGGATTCCATTTATTCTTGGTCGGATCTGTGCCATGAGTTTGTTGGTGCCTTCACCGGAGGCCACCAAGCTCATGGCCAGGTCAGTGATTTGCATATCACCCCCAGAAGGAAGGGAAAACCCTGCGCAAGTACATACAGAGGTTCAGCCGGGTGCAGTACAACATCCCCGATGTTCATCGCACCGCCGTGATGGAATGCGCGCAATCGCAAGATGCGTGAAGAGCTGGCGATGAACAAGGTTAGGGATGTGGCCGAACTTTATGTTATGGCCGATAGGTGCGCTCGGGCTGAAGAGGGCAGGAAGTACCCCGGCAAGGACGCCGGTGTGGAAACCGACTCTACTGATGAAGACACCGCCGCCCCAACGAAGAAGGGCCGGCGTCGCAACAGGAAACGCAAGGGCAAGGCCGTGCTTGCCGTCGAGGGATCCGACGACACCGGTGCTGCCAAGAAGGCCAAGGCAGATGACCCCAGCAAGGAGATTGTCGGGTGCGCCGCCTGCCGGGCCTTGGCAGCTGCCGACAAGCCAGGAGGCTCTGACAAGCAGTATTGCAAGATCCACCACACGAAGGGCCACGACATCTAGAACTACCGACAGGTCAAGCTGCTTGCCAGAAAGCAAAAGGCCGAGTATGAGAGGCGGGACAAGGAGAAGGGTCAGGATGGTGCCGAAGGATCCGACAAGAAGCGTGGCGGCCAAGGAGGCCGCCGCGGCAAGGATAACCAGCAAGAGAGGCCCGCTCGGGGCCGTGACAAGAAGCAGGAAGACGATGATCATGATGAGGATGACGAGTCCAGCGAGCAGGAGTTTCAGAAGGCTACGGAGGCCATGTGCATCGATGGTGGCGCCTCGCTGCACACTTCTCACCGCCAGCTCAAGCAGTGGGTGCGTGAGATCACAGCAGCGGAGCCATTGTTCAACGCTCAGAAGTCGCTGAAGTGGTCCAGCACGCCCATCATCTTTGACGCCGAGGACCACCCTGATCGCACCACTGTGGTCGGGTGTTTGCCGTTGTTGGTCTCACCAATGATACGCAACCTCAAGGTGAACAAGATGCTGGTTGAGGGCAGGGTCGGTCTGAACTTAATCTCGCCCATTGTGATCAAGAGGCTGCAAATTCCTGGCGGAGACCTCGAGGAGACGGGCATGTTTCAAGGGGTCAACCCGGGAAGGAGTCACCCGAAGGGGAAGGTCACGTTGCCTGTGACGTTTGGAGGCGAGCTGAACTACAGGACGGAGAGGATCGTCTTTGATGTAGCCGAGATCCCCTTGCCCTACAACGGGATCCTCGGCCGCCCGGCACTAGCCAAGTTCATGGCGGCGGCGCATTATGCCTACAACACGCTGAAGTTGCCTGGGCCGATGTCCGTCATCACCGTCCCCTGTGACAAGAAGGATGCGCTGGTCTGCGTCGACCTACTCTACAGGGAAGCAGTTGCAGCAGCTGCCACCAAGGCACTTGCTCCTGCCGCTGAAGCCCCGGGAGGGAAGAAGAAGACCGGCAAGACCTCTCGCACCCACTCCGGCAAGTTGATGTGTTTGCATGGCAAGCATCCGACATCCCCGGTGTTCCCAGGGAGGTGATCGAGCACCACCTTGCTGCCTGTCCACATGCGCGCCCCGTCAAGCAGAAGGTCAGGAAGCAGCCTCTAGTAAGGCAAGAGTTCATCACAGAGGAGATCAGGAAGTTGGAAGCGGCAGGCTTGGTGAGAGGAGTCTTCCATCCGACGTGGTTGGCCAATCCGGTGGTGGTACGCAAGCAAACGGGAAGTGGAGGTTGTGCATTGATTACACAGATATCAATAAGGCTTGTCCCAAGGACCCTTTCCCGTTGCCGCGTATCGACCAGATTGTTGACTCCACGGCCGGGTGTGATCTGTTGTCATTCCTTGACGCATACTCAGGATATCATCAGATCTTCATGACCAGAGAAGACAGCATTCATCACCCCATGTGGTACGTATTGCTTTTTACGGATGCCTTTTGGGTTGAAGAGTGCTGGCTCAACGTTTGCAAGAGCAGTCCAAATTGGTTTTGAGCCCCAGCTGTGTAGAAATATGGAAGCATACATGGATGACATAGTGGTCAAGACCAAGGACAGGGAAACACTTGTACGAGACTTAGAAGAGGCGTTTGCCAACCTACGCAAGATCAACCTCAAGTTGAACCCTGAGAAGTGTGTCTTCGGCGTTCCGTCCGGCAAGCTTCTCGGGTTCTTTGTGTCGCAGCGTGGGATCGAGGCAAACCCGGACAAGATTAAGGCTATCGAACAGATTGAGGCGCCCAAGCGGATCAAGGATGTGCGTCGGCTCACTGGCTGCGTTGCCACCATGAGCCGATTCATCTCCAAGTCTGCCAAGTGCGCCCTTCCCTTTTTCAAGATTTTGGAAAAGGCAGGCCCAATGGAGTGGACCCCGGAGGCCGCAGAAGCACTGCAGGACCTGAAGAAATACCTCTCCTCTACGCCAGTACTGGTTGCGCCCAAACCACAAGAGTCGTTGCTGCTGTATCTGGCGGCGACGAATCAAGTGGTCAGCGCCGCACTGGTGGCGTAGAGGGAGGTCGACGAGGAGGCAGTGACAACGGCAGGACTGGCGGATGGCACGTCAGAGATTCCCCCGGCAGGGCCTGGTGTCGGCAAGGCAAGGCCCCCGGCAGAGTCTGACGCCATCGGGACAAGGCCCGCGCAGCCAAGTGAAGTGGTGCAGAAGAAGAAGATGATGCAGCACCCGGTTTACTTTGTCAGCCCCTCCTGCAGGGGGCTAGGTCATGGTACTCCGGTGTGCAGAAATTGCTCTTCGGCCTCCTTATGGCCTCAAGGAAGCTGCGTCATTACTTCCAAGCCCACGAGATCACTGTCGTCACCCGCCTCCGTTGCAACGGATACTGCACAACCCAGACGCAACCGGAATGATTGTGGAGTGGGCCCTGGAGTTGTCGAGCTTTGGGTTGAAATTTGAAAGTACTTCGACAATCTAGAGTAGAGTCTTGGCAGAGTTCATTGCAGAATGGACCTCAACGCCTGATGAGGAAATCCAGGAGACCACTCTCCCCGGCAAGGAAGCAAGTCGCGACTGGATCATGTACTTGGATGGGGCTTTCTTGCTGCAAGGCGCCGGTGCCGGTGTGCTACCTGTCGCACCCACCGGAGAGCACCTCAAGTATGTAATCCAGATGCACTTTCCCAGGGAGATGTCCACGAACAACACTGCTGAGTACGAGGGGCTGCTTGCCGGTCTCAGGATCGCGGCAGACCTCGGGTTAAGAAGCTCATCGTCAGGGGTGATTCGCAGCTTGTCGTCAGACAAGTCAACAAAGATTATCAGAGCCCATTGATGGAGACCTACGTAGATGAGGTGAGGAAGCTGGAGGAGCGCTTCGACGGTATACAAGCGGAGCATGTTCCCCGAGCGGAGAACGACATCACTAATTACCTGTCGAAGCATGCTGCATTCAAGCTACCTGTGGAACCAGGTACCTTTTTGCTTCGGTTAACTCAACCATCCGTCGAACCATCAACGGAGCAGAACAAACGGAGGAAATCAGGCCCCGACAAGTACATTCCCGCTGAGCTCCCAGGGGCTGCCGGCAAGGGTGTTGCCGCCGGTTCTGAGCCTTCCGAGGAGCGACTGACTCCGGCAGGACGTCAAGCCCTGACCGTGGAGACGGCCGCTCCCATGGCGGAAGAAATGCCTTTGGTCCTTGTCGTCGAGCCCCAGGCTCCGGCATGGGCACATCATACCGTCCATTTCCTCCAGACAGGGGAACTTCCTGAGGAGCAGGAAGAAGCGGAAAAAGTAGCCCGTCGGTCTGCCTTGTACCAGTTCGTCGACGACGTCCTGTGCAGAAAAAGGCCGAACGGTGTGAAATTGAAGTGCATCCCCCGGGAGGAAGGACTGGAGTTGTTGGCAGAGATACATGGAGGCATATGTGGCTCCCACATAGGGTCGAGGGCCCTTGCCGGCAAGGCTTCTTCTGGCCCACCGCCCTCCAGGATGCGACGGCACTAGTAACCAGGTGGCGTGCCAGTTCCATTCAAAGAAGCTTCATCAACCAGCTCAAGCCCTTCAAACAATCCCTCTCTCCTGGCCGTTTTCAGTCTGGGGGCTCGACATACTGGGCCCTTTCCCTCGCGCTGTCGGGGGCTTTGAGTACTTGTACGTTGCAATCGACAAGTTCACAAAGTGGCCGGAGGTGGAGGCAGTGAGGAAGGTTACTGCACGGTCAGCCGTCAAGTTCTTCAAAGGGCTAGTCTGCCATTTTGGTGTGCCAAACAGAGTCATCACCGACAACGGCACGCAGTTCACAAGCCACACCTTCATGCAATACATCCAAGTCCTCGGCAGCAAGGTCTGTTTCGCTTCCGTGGCACATCCACGGAGCAACGGCCAGGCAGAGAGGGCAAATGCTGAAGTGTTGCGGGGCCTGAGGACAAAGACTTTTGACAGGCTACATAAGAGTGGAAGGCGCTGGATTGATGAGTTGCCAGCGGTTCTTTGGTCGATCAGAACGACGCCAAATCAAGCCACCGGCCAGACACCCTTTGCCCTGGTATACGGGGCAGAAGCAGTTCTCCCCACAGAACTAACATACGGGTCACCTCGAGTGCTCGCTTATGACGAGCTTGAGCAAGAGCAATTGCGGCAAGATGACGCAACGCTCCTTGAGGAAGATCACCTTCGGGCGGCTGTGAGAGCAGCACGCTACTAGCAAGCCTTGCGCCGCTACCATAGCCGCATGGTTCATGCTCGAAGCTTTGAGGAAGGCGACCTTGTTCTTCGGCGCGTTTAGTCGACCAAGAATTCCAACAAGTTGACGCCAAAGTGGGAAGGCCCTTATCGGGTAATACGAGTCACCAGGCCCGACGCAGTTCGCTTGGAGACCGCAGATGCTGTCCCAGTGAGCAACTCCTGGAACATCGAACATCTTTGCAAGTTTTACCCATAAGGCACGGCTGCCGGGCCTCCCGGCAAGCCACCTTTTGTACAAGCTTTGCCGGCAAGGCATGTAACCCTCTGTACAAAGCCAGGCACAGACCCTGAGCATAAATAAATGAAGCGCTTGTGCCCTAAGTTTTAGCATGCATGCTAGGTTAAGTCTCTCCCTCGGTTAGGGTTGATAGTACTTAGCGGCGGCTAACCCCTAGCCTAGAGGTCGAGTATGTGTCTTTCTGTCCTCTTTGGTTCGCAGGGCACGTTGACACTTCTGCTGAGCCGCTTGGGAAAAAGAGGACGAACCGGCGCTCCGGCCCCGGCAAGCCAGGACTGCCGGGGGCTGAAGACACAAGGATCTAACCACGGCAAGCCAAGGTTACCGGGGGCTGCGGATTTAGATAAGTCCTTCATCCCCTGTTATGCATTTCCGTATAGAATTGGGACAAATGAAACCTCGTTTTACTCCAAGACCACCGTGCTCCCCCTTTTACTTGTACCCAAGTCCCTGGAACAGAACCGGGTCGTAGACGCGGTGGCAAGGAAATGAACGAGTGGCCTAACTCTACTGCGCCCCTGCCTCCGCCAAAAGCGTGAGAATGGTCGACTGAAGTCAGGGGACGGCAAGGCCTGTTGCCGGGCGACAATGTTTATCCTAAAAATAACGAGGATTCGTTCCTTGGCATGGGCCTCGCTCACGCACAAAGAACCCGGCAAACACCCTTTTTCATTAAAAACATCCCATACAGGTACAGTTCATACAGAATTAAAAACATGAGCAAGGGGATTACAAGTCTTAAAATTAACAAGTGCCCGCAGGCTTACAAACTAAAAAGAGATAAGGTGCCCGTAATCCCTTTCTTGTCCCTCTCTTCAGAAAGTGGAACAAGACAGCAGGAGGGAAAAAAGAGTTCCTAGGCGAAGTGCGAGGAGCAGAAGGCGCCTAGAGAGCATCTCGGTGCCGCAGGAGAGCTGGAAGACAAGGCTGCGGGCCGACAATATGCGACGAAGGTGTCGGTGCCCGCGTACTCCGACTTGACGGCCGCCACCCGCCTTCTTCACCTTCTCCGGCCCTCCTATGCCAGCCGCCCAAGGAGACGACGGGGAGCGCCCCGATGGAGAGCTTTACGAGGAAGGCCCTCGGCAGGGTGCGTGGCCGAGGGGAGGACGACGCGGTCAGTCGGAGTCGGCGTCCCGCCGCTCGACTCCCTCGTCGCCGTTGTCGCTGTCCTCCTCTTCACTCCCACTTAAGGAGGGATCTTCATCATTGGAGGAGCTCTCCACACAGCCCTTTAGGCGAGTTCCAAGATCTCCGAAGACCTTGACGGAGAGCAGGCCGCCCTCCATTAACTTGAAGTAGAGGATGAGCCCCGCCGTCAGGCTGTGGATGCGAGCAAATGTCTTCCATTCGCGACGGAGGTACATAACATGAGGAGCGGGGAAGTCGACGTCGACCTGTGTGCCGCCGTTCCCGCAACCCCTCATGTGCAATCTGAGGGTCTGGGGTGGATCGAGCTCCATTTCCCGAGCAAACGGGGTAGGGAGACGGAGACGACGACGCGGTGGCCGGCGCAGCCTGATGAAGAACTCCCGAGGCTGGCCCTCGACGTGGCCCTCCATCACAGGCGGCATCGCTGGCGGAGACACGGCCATCGCGCCGCCTCGTCCCCCTCTCCCCCGACCACCGCGGCGTCCTCGGCCTCGCCCCCTCCCAGTTCCTCTCGTGGCTGGCTCCGCCGCCGCGAGCTTGTGGGAAGGAGGAACGCCCTGTCGAGCGGCGACCCTCGCCCCCGTCGTTGAAGGGCCTGCACCCCCTCACGCCATGACGGGTGGAAGGAAGGAGCGGAAATGGAAGAAGATGGATGCTGGGAGAATGTGGGATGACATCCCCTTCCCCCTCCTTATAAAGGGGCGGGGTCGAGGCTCGCCGCCCCACTCGACCAATCCAGCCATCGGAGGCGCAGGGAATCAGGACCGACCCGCTGCCCCAATCAACGACGGCCCGGTTTCCCGCCTCCACCGCCTGCCACCTACATGAAGGACGTGTGGCGAGCAAGCAGGATCGAGGGGACGGATGAGGCGACCGTTCCCCGCCCCATGATCGTGGGGCGTGGGCACCTTGAAGACTGCGACCCGAGTCCACCCAGTAAATGAGCCGCGCCACCACGCCTCCCTCTTTTTATGGGAAAGGCGCAAGCCGCATCTTTACCATGATGTGATGCATGCATGTGGGAATCACCCCATGCATGGCCCCCACGTCACACACGACCCTCCACATCGCGCGTTCAACGCAGGTCATGGGGAAGTGCAGCGGACGAAACAGTTACTACGGTGAAAACCGCCCCACCGGCCCGCGCACCGTTCTGGGCCTGGCCCAACAACGCGTCGCGCTTATGTGTGGCCCAGACCCGGGGGCTCCTGTCGGTGTACAAAAGTAGGGGCTCTCCTTTTGACCGCTTTACTTGTGCACGGGCAGTCAGAGCCACATGCCACGGCCACGCTTAGCAGGGCAGGGGAGAGAAGCCGGAGAGAAGCCAAAGCACAAGACAACCAAAGCAACGCCAAGACCGGAAGCACAGAAGGACAAGAGGGCGAAGTAGAATCCCTCAGCAAGATCCTTGCCGAGGCAGCCTCCACAGCCCCGGCAAGAGCCTTGCCGGGGCAGCCTGCTCGATGCCAGCAGAGCAAGCCACCCTTGAGCCCACGGTTTCCAACACCACCAATCTACATTGGAACCAAGGCTCGGGAGGCACCTCTGTGGTGGCACGCAGATCTTCGTCAATATCATAAACATGTGAGATCTGATGAGGACCAGAAGACGGCGACCCTCGGCGGGATCCTGGCCGAGGAAATCCACAAGACCCCCGGCAAGCGCCTTGCCAGGGACGACTGTAACACCAATGGAAAGACCCTTGTTGGGCCCCCGGCAAGACCCTTGCCGAAGGCATCAGCAGGGCCACTGCCAGGCCCACGCCAGCCAAGACTCCACCGCTGTCCCGAAGCAGCTGCTAGCCCAACCAGCTGGGCAGGCACCTGCGTGGCGACGGGCGGCCTCTACACCGACTCAGCAAGCACCTGCGTGGTGGCATGCAATCCTTCATGAAGGCTCCACCACCGCACCAGCCCAGCAGCCAGCCAACGTGGCGCCACGACGCCTCGTCAGCTCAGATGCGTGTCAAGGCCAGGCGAGGCGGCGACAGCTGGGACGTGCTTCCTTGCCGTCCTCGATAAAGCAAGGGAGACACGTCGGCAGCGCATTGATGCATTTGTCCGACGGTCCCAAAGGATAGGCTTGTCAACTGTAGACCTTTCCACCTCATGTGTGCCACTGTGGCAACCCCTTTTGCCTATAAAAGGAGGCCCGAGGCGACCAGGAGAGGGATTCGGCTCTTTTGGGCAAGTTACACCCCGTAGCTAGCTCAAGAACACTCAATACATCCACCAAAGCAGGACTAGGGTATTACGCATCTTTGCGGCCCGAACCTGGGTAAACGACCCGTGTGCTTCCTGTCAGACCTGCTCTTTGCACAACCTCGCGCCCGCCGACCGTAGAAAGAATCCCAGTGACCCCATAGGTGTCATTCCCACCGACATACATACGAACGGAAACGTTTAACGGGGACTGACTGTGTGGGATGTACTTGCGACCGGAAACAATTTCACCGTATAATTGTATTTTTTAGCTCTACTGTACGTATTTCCGTATTTGAGCGCTCGCCGGTCGCACACGACCTCATTTTGCCGAACGTGTGTGCCAGGAGGGCATATCCCCGACAGTTTTCTGGGTCGTGTGGGAAGGACCCCCGTATCGCCCACACTCACTTGGCAGCGGTTCCAAATGTCGTCGCGGAAAGGGGTTAAATACCGTTTGTTTAGGACCAACGCGTACCGGTGGCTGCTCTGTTTGAGATTTCTGAGAAGATTGATTTGAGCACCTCTCTCTGAGTGATTTGAGTTTAAGATCCACCGAGAGAAAATCAAGAGCCCAAACTTAGACAGTGGTTTAGCATCACAACAGTTCTGAGTGAGAGTTCTTGTACCTGTTACTCTTGAGAGCTGCGCACTCTCTAGACGGATAGGTTTGGCTTCTAGTGTTGAAGAGTTGTTGTCTTCACTGAGCCTAATCTTCAGCAACCAAGAGTGATTGTAGTTCGCGAAGGTCGATCGATGGTTTGGAGATCACCGACAAGGATCTACCATGAGTGAAATCAACCTGAGTCTGATCAGCTCTGTGTTGAAGGAGAATAGGGTGAAGAGAGTTTATCTTCCATGTTAAGTCACAGCCCCTCCAACTAGATGTAGCCCTTTGGCAGAAGGGTGAGCTGGTCTACCAAATCTCTTGTCGCCATCGAGCACCACTGGTTATATCTACTCTACTGCATTTCATTCAGTAGTTTTCATTCGTGCTCTGTGCCATTAGATTCTCTGATCATTGTTTTGTTCTGCGTCTTTCATCCTGTGTTGTAATATCAAATCTTCTCCTCATTTCAATTCCTTTGTTATTAGTCTATATCATTGTTATCTTGTGTAACCCTTCAATTGCATTTCCTTTAGTTTCTGTTATGTTGTGTTTCATTCTATTACTCATGTTTGCTTATTGCATAACTCTTATTGTTGTTAAACCCATTATCTATCATGCTCGCTCTGTTGTGAACGCTTTTCTCAATTAATATGCCTCTGATGAAGAAATCCGATTCAGTGCATTTCTCTCAATACTCTATTCCGTTGCAGTGTTTGGAATAAGTTTCAAAGCTTTTGAAAGAAAATTTGAATCTCCCATTCACCCCCTCTGGTCGATATACTCTCGGTCCTAACAGGTAGAAACTTGATGGTCTCCGTAGTTCAGCTAGCCCACATGTCATGCACCCAAAGGCAGAGGAGCGGTGGGGCTGAGAGGGGTGAGGCTGACGTCGGGGGACGTGCTGTGGGTTGGAGCGGCGTCGTGGGAATCGCGTGTGGAAGTGGTATAAACGTGATGGCCGCCATAGTTCAACTTCCATCGACAAGCTGTCATGTATACTGACACATGCATTGCATACCGATCACTACAAGGAGTAGTAGAGAAAACTAGGCTGATAAATAGGTAATTGTAGTCAAGTGGACCTACGCTAATACACTTGTTCCAAAGACATGCACACCAATGAAATAGTTCATCTATATCAGTGTACACAGAGTGGAATTTTTTTTACAAGAGAGGAAATAGTTCATCCATCTATAATGCCCTGCTGCTGGTGCACCTTCTTCTTCTTCTTCTTCTCATTTTCTGTGGGAGACGGCTTCGTAACAAGCTCTTTCGACCTTGCAGCTTTCTCAAAACTCACACATGCATGGAGGGCAGCATAATTTATCCGCTCATAGGTCAAGGGATAATTCTCCCATCAAGACGACCTTAATCCCAGCGTCTCGTCGCCCCTCTCAGGATTTGTCCAAGCACATAATTTGCTACGACAAATAGGGATGGTCTTTCTTTATCACAATCATCTACAGGAAATCTGGTTTGTAGGTCAACGATGTTTTTCAAGTCAAGGTTGTACAGCGCGAGGTTCTGTTTGTCCCCTTCGATGGCTGCCCCACAGAAGTATATGTCCTCCCGAGACATGAAATCATGGAGCTCACCTAGTATGGAGGGTGCGTGTATGATGTGATACACCAAAATTTCATCTTTGAGGCACAGCTGAAGGACGGCGGCGCGTTGGATCATCCCAGTGGCACGCTCTGTGTACTCTGCCTCGAGACCGATGACCTTCATCTCTACCTTTTTGAAGGAGTTGGATACATTGTTGATCCACTCCCGAACAACCCTTGGGTGGTCGGTGACGGTGGCAACTGTGCTCGATGAGCCTTCAACGAGGACATGTTTGATGCTAAAAGCCTGCATAGGGATCTCTTTCGCCATTTGAAACCGCTGGACCGGAGGGCTATGGTTTGGAGAATTAGAATTAAGAAGGCTAGTCTAACTGAAGAACATGATTATTTAGAGGGGCTTTGGAATTACTCTAGGAGTATCTGAAGAGGTTAAAACAATGTGAATCAAATGGGTTTTAACACAAATGAAGGAGAGGTGAGGATGCCGAGGAAAATCAGTTCCCAGTGGAGAAGTAAATGGGAAAAGTAGCATGCAGGTAGTTGATTAGATGCTAGGTAGACCAACCCGCGAAACAAAATGTCTATGCGGGTAGCATAGTGAGGAGTGGTACGTGTTCGTGTATGTGCCCATCTTTCTATCGCTACATGTGCCACTGGTTAGTTGAGGTCACTCTTACGAATCACCATGGCGAAACATTTTATGATTCCTTTTTATTTCTGCACCCCTCCTGATAAGTGGGACCTATGCATAACCCACTTGGGTGGACGAATAGATATACAAACATATCCATCTCTTTGCACACAAAAATGTGTCATAGCTGGTTCGGATGGATATTGGCGCGTGCTTGCGAGACACAACATTTTCTAGTTAAGGAATATGCGGTTATCCTAAAAAAAGAAAAAGCCCTTCTTCGCACTTCCGCATGCACGAGAATTTGGTTCTGCTCGCAATATGGATGCTACATGGAGGATGAAGTGAACCCAGAGGCATCCTAGCATGGGAGACCTCTTTCCTCTATACAGGACTACTCCGTATGTTACTACTAGTAGTACTACAACTGTAGTACACATGATGGTCAAAAAATTATTCATCGGTCCTCACAGTGAAGTGACAAGACCCTGCGCCCGAGGTGACACTAGTCCAGGCGGCATGTTCGGGTTACCAAAGTCAGCCTCACCTTGTGCACTGTGTAGTCACTGTTACCGCCGCTGTATAGCATGCCTCGCCTCATCTCCCTCTCCCCTAGCACCACTCCATCTCCATCTCGCCGGAGATCCTGAGGCCACTCTTCATCATCTCACTGTGCCCCCGTGTACCCTCACCTCGCTCGCCTCCCCCCAGTACCACTATTCCCTCGCCAGCCGCTCTAGTACCGAGAGCCTTCTCCCCCGTAAATCAAGCCCCAAAAAACCCCACCTTCCAAACTCCACCATGGCCGAACGTGAAGCGCGCATCATCCATATAAGCCGCGACTGGAGCAATCTCCCCAGTGACATCCTCGACCTCTGTTGTTTGCATATGGATATGTTGAGCATCATGCGACTGGCTGCATGCTCAAGGGACATGCACGCGGCCATCGTCGAACAGAGGCCTGAGCTTTTCAAGACACCCTACTTATTGCTATCTGCTCTTGCGAGATGCACTCACCATGATACGGAGGCGTACATTATGCCCCTCAATTTCATTACGACCTCCATTAGCGGAAACTTCTTTGTAGGTATGTACTGGGCTGCCATACATCATGCCCCTCGACTTCGATCCGATCACCATCGCTCGAAACTTCTTGGAAGGTATGTACTGGGTCGGCATGAACTCCCACTGGATGGCTGCCGTCAGAGAAGACCGAAAAAGTTGGTGCTCGTGAACTTCCACAACTCCCATGAGGTTATCCTTCCTACGTTGGATTATATAGGGTTTTACCGTCGCAGTCGAAGTCATCTAGATTAGCTTGTCAGTTGGGCGCACCTTGTTTTGCAGAAGATTGTAATCTGCCAAGTGCCCACATGAAATGTAGATTATGCAGACTTCAAGCTAATTACCTTGTTCGATCCTGGACTCGCCTATCTTACCGCCGTTGCCTTCTTTAGCTGGAGACAACTCACCTCACAGTGGATCGTCAAATCTAATACGCACTTCTGTGATGCTATTAAACACAATGGCATCATCTACATGATCGGGAAAGCAGATGGCACCACGTATTGCTGGGACAATGCGTGTAAGATGTTTTCGTCTGATTTTAATGATAACGCCATGACACTGTTTGAACGTTTTGTGATGATTGGCATATCCCTGTTTGAGGAGAATTTGAGTAGAACTATGGCAATGTATTAGAGATGTTGTCAATCAGCTATATAAGGACTGAGTTAATTCATGCCATTGTGACGATGTCGATACAGCCAATTTGTACCCTTGAATAATCAAACGGTTAGGAAGATATGGATATTCTCCTTACTTTATAGTAATCTATATACTACCAAATATGTGTGTGTATCAATAGCCATGTTAGTTCCCTCATTTTCATGATGTAGAAACATGCATCATACTGTTGGTTTCATCTAAACATACATTAGGGAAGTAAATGTGCATATGGAGAACTCTATATTTGGAAGTAGTGAAATCATGTAATGCTTACCATGTGTCTATACCTATATCGCCCTTCAGCAATCAGTGGCTAGAATAATATCCTCACAAGAATTTTGCCCATAGAACATGAGTATATACCAATGCATGGTGTGTTAGTTTCCTTGAAGAATTTATTTGTGAGGACAGAACATGATTACATAACATGCATGGCATGGTAGTTTCTTGTGAAGAATCGATTGCGAGATAACATGAATATAACCATGCATGGTACTTCTATATTTTCGAACCCAATATACATTTCCCTATATTTTCCTCTCGGTTCCAACAGGGACAGATCAATGTTGTTCTTGCATTATCCTACTCATACTCTGAACAATGCTGATATTACATTAACAATGCCTATCCTTTTTGATATGATGCACTGTCCCTACTGTTACTGCCCTTTGTAATCACACCACCTTTGCCAAAAACAGGGAAGTACAACTGGTTCATCGCTCAATCAGACGACGGCAAAAGAATGATGATCATTCGCACACATGAACCGGCGAAGTTATATTGCAAAAAAAAAACACTGTGTACAAGCACCATAAAATATGTGAGAATCCGGAGAGTGGCTGTTACGTCTATGAGCAGAATACCAGCTTGTTGGGGCCTTCAAGATTTTTGAGCTGGAGGTGGGTAAACAGCCTTGGTTCACACTCTTTGTTTCTTGGACTCAATTATCCAATTAACCAGGAGATCACCGTTGGCAAGGACCTTGATGGCAGAGAGGCTCTGTTTGCTAGGGAAAACTGTGTCTACACGGCGAGCCCTAGGACTTCGGGAGCAAACTCCCCTGATTGTCAACGATACAGCCTGCAGCCAAAAGAAGGTGAGAATGACAAAGGCATCTGGATTAACTTTGATCCTTGGGTGTCTCAAGTCCGACAGGCAGTGATGTGGTTCAAGCCTTCAGGTTGATAGGTAATTGGCCTGTTGCGTTGAAAGGGTGGAGTATTAGCGTATTAGCGCGTGTTCAAAATTCATGCTACCTTTTCATCCCCAATCTGCCGCCCCTTCCCCACCTCTAGAATCTCAATTCATACTCCAGTGTCCAGTTCCCCCAAATCGCCCTCATGTACTCTCTGTAGTCCAGCGCACTATCATGTCGCCGATCAATACGAATCTCCGAGCCGGAGATCCTGAGGTCCGTCCTGCCTTCGGGCACTGCGTGCTGTCACTCAACAATGGCATGGAGGCGCTTGATGACCAGTTCACCGGCAAAGTACTGATGGTAACCATCAACGATGACCGGCCTCCCATCTCGCCGGACGACCTTGTCAAAGCTCTTGGCATTGCGCACGGCATCCAAATAAGCGACTTTCTCGTCGAAGTCTGTCCGCCACCGGCTGATTTCTTTGTTAGGATCCGGACAACTTTCGACTGCACTTGTGTGTTCAAATCTTCCCGGCGTTTGTTCTGCGATGGTGCACTGGTGAGCTTTGATCGGTGGCACCCAGGATGGGGCTCGGTGCCCTCTGAGCTTGAGTTTTTAACAAGTCTTACCTTCCACGGCATGCCTCGACGTGCTTGGAATAGCGAGTCCATGAATGAGCTTATCAACGACCTAGGAGGTGGGCTCGTAAGTATGTTTGTTCCTCCAGGCAGTTGGGCTCTGACGGTTATGGCATGGATGAAGAAGCTGTCCACCATACCGAAGGTGATTGGTGTTGAGATACCGGTGCAGGAACCAGGGTTGTACTATTCGTCGCCACCAAGACCGTCGCGGACCACGTTAGTGATGTACCTGTATCGAGTGCTCGTGCATGTCGAAGAAGTGGTCAATCCATCAATTGAAGTCCTGCCGCAGCCGCTGGTGCCAGGGTCCGTCGACGACGTCCATTACAGGAGTCAACATCAGACTTTCCCCGTGTTGCTCGAAACAATGGATGGCACAGGGCCTACTCCATCGCGCGGCGGGGGCCACTGCTTCTTTGGGAGAAGAGGCAGGGGCGGCTGCCTAGATGTGCTCAAATTTGAGCAACTGGATCTTCTCAGATACTAGTTAAATCCGAGCTATCGGTGTGAAGCACTGATGTGCCAGTATATTTGATTGTGACTTTTTATATTTTTGTACCTGAACTTTTTTTAGAAAGGGGTGTATGTCAACTTAATGTGCTAGCAGAACTTATTGTGCTATCTGTCTGTTTTCTTTGCACAACATTCAAGATATTTCCCCGTCATTGATAAAGACGATGAACGATTATGTACGAGTTTGTTGGTTTCAACATATCCCTAGCCGTAGCGATCCACTGCTTCCACCCTGATTGTGCCGCTTGTGTGAAATTTTTGTATACAAGTTCAATGTGCTATGATGTTGTATATGATTCTGTCAACTATATAAGTTTTTACTAAGCATCACCAATGCATATGGCTAAAACATGTATTCACGAGCATTGACCGATGGGTCTCTCCCTCTCTCTCTCTCTCTCTCACACACACACACACACATAAGTGGGACCCGTTGAATTATTTCTTCCCTCATGAAAGCTTTTAATTAGGTTCCACTATACTCTAACTTTTTTCTTTAAGTTATAAATTGAGCTCAGTGACTTCAAAAAGTTTTACACAAGCCTTGTTTGGGCCTTTTCATGTGTTGTTAAATGTGGGCTGAGTAGCTATGTAAAGTTTTACTGGACTACTACCTAGGCCTTTTTCGTTGAATATTAGCAATGCAAATGGGCCGACAATTGTACAAAAGATCCTAAATTAAGCATAGCCTAGCCTATGTTTCTTTGAATAAAATGCACAAGTCAGTTCTTTTTATATAATAAGATTACCGAGCCCAACTTAATTTTTTTAATAATATTCCTATCTCGATATTATTTTTTAAATACGAAATGCTTAGTCCAGACCATCATTGCTTTTTCACTGATCCTAGAAAATGGGCCCATTTCTAGTAAAATCAAATTGGATGTAAATTATCAGAAATAATAAATGGGCCGCATGCACGTAATATTATTTTTTCACCCAGCCCAGTAAATATGTGTATTCAAATAAATAATCAAACGCACTGTAAATTATCATAAATAGTAAATCGTCTATTATTATTTTTACCTAGCCGAGGAAATAGATTATTTTTTTAGTTAAAGCCCAGGAAATAGATGTATTGGCCAACAATATGAAATGGGTTGTAAAACCTAAATAAATGGGCTGCATTCCGCCACAGCTTTCAAAGCTGACTTTGTTGGACCACTAGGACGAAGCCTGCGCAAGGTGTTGTCAATTTCGTGAACAAAATGATTTAATGGTCTAAAATAAAAGGTCAACAAATTATTCTGACATCTGTATTATTTGTATTGACATCCAACGACTATCTTGCTTCTTCAATCTCTGATCTAGTTGCTCTTGCTCCAGCCGCAAAAACCATCGCCAGTTGGAGTGCCTGGATCTGCCTCCTGTGGTCGTATGTGCTGCCGCGTAGGCCTCGTCGCCCCACCCTACTTCCAATGGTGGCCAAGTCATACATGTACTCACCCACACCTTCTGTTATTCTCCGGCGACGGCAGCCTCTCCCCGCAGCCAAACCAGTCCCTCGTACTCCCCTCCACCAGGGACTCCAGTGCCCCTTGTTCCACGACTCCAGATCATTCCCATCTTAGGCCTCGCCGTCGTCCACCGCCGTGGTCCGCTCGACTATGAGTGGTCAACAACGAGAGCCAACATGGAGTACATCGAGTGTCTGACAGTGGGGAACCACCAGCAACATCTTTGCATGCAAGCTAGTGCCTCCTTATTATGCGGGAATAAATGATTCCTCCCCCTGACATGTTGGACCCACCAACTGCAATCTTCGCACGCAAGGATGTTCCTTCTTATTACGCGAAAAAAATTCCCCCCGATGACAGCTGGGACCCACGAGCTACATCTTCGCATGGAAGGAAGTGCCCCCTTATTACGTGCAAGAAAAATGAGTCCCCCCTTGCTAGCTCGGACCCACGTGATTTAGAGGATGACTTGTGGGCCTCCTAAGTTGACACGTATGCAAGGATTTGTTATTTTGTTAACCTAGTCAACAAACGATTCTAGCAGCAGCGACCGTTGGATTAACATCCAACGGTCGCGCTCCTTCTTCAATCTCGGATCTTCTTCCTCTACCCGCCGAAACCAGCGCCGTCGGGACCGCCTACTCCTGCCTCCCATGGCCGGCTGTGCTGGCACCGCTAGGCATGCCATCGCTCTACTCACCCACACCTCTTGTTATTCTCCGGCGAGGGTAGCCTCACACCGCAGCCGAACAAGTCAACCCTCGTACTCCCCACTTCGTAGGCATCCACTGTCGCGTCTTCTCCAGCTCCGTGATGTTCCCTTCCTAGGCCTCCCCATCGTCCACTGCCTTGGTGCTCTTAGCGCGGTTTGGTCAACGTGGTCCACGAATGCATGACAGCTATCAAAAGACGATTGTACACGATGATGCTGACAGCTGGGACCCACCAGCCATATCTTCCCACACAATGAACTACCTCCTTATCATCCCTGACAGCTGGGACCCACCCGGTCTAGGCATACATAGTGTTGTCTGTGTGGTCGCAGACGTGTACATACATACTGGTCGAACAGTCTCTCTGTAATGATGAACCGTGGCCGAGCAAGCAGTGGCACGTGTAGTAGTAGAGCTCCCAACGTAGTAGTTCAGGCAGTCCCTTCTAAACAGTGTACACGTACGTACATCCAGATGCCAAAAAATATGGCCATGTACGTACATACGGGCGGGGGCCTCGAACGCGTACTCGCGCATACGTACGGCTAGGGCTCGTGTACATGGAAAGGCAACGGATGGCAGCAACGTCGTCCTGTTCATCGGAAGTCAACCGGCTGGGTCGGAACGGAGAAACTGCGTCGTGTTCATCGGGAAGCAACGAAATGCGTCATGTTCATCGGGAGCCAATCGGCTTGGATGGAACAACAAAAACGGGGTCTGGCGTACCGTAGAACGGAGGAAACAGCCTTCTGTTGGAGCGCCTATGATCGAAACGGGGTCCTATTGATCAGGAAGGGTGTGGTGTACTATAAAACGGAGGAAACAGACTTGTGTTGGAGTGCCTACAGTCGAAACAGGGTCCTGTTCGTCAAGAGGGGTGTGGCGTACCACAAAACGGGACTCCACGGGGCTACTGTTCATCAACCGTATAATGGCTCGCTCCAACCTCCACGGGCTACTGTTCATCCACCGTAGACTTCCTCCAGCCTCCACGGGCTACTGTTCATCCACCGTAGACTTCCTCCAGCCTCCACCAGCTACTGTTCATCCACGGGCTATTGTTCATCCAGCCTCCACCGGATACTATTCAACCAGCCCTCCACGGGGTCCTGTTCATCCCACCTCCACCGGCTACTGTACAACTAGCCCTCCACGGGGTCCTGTTCATCCACCCCTAACCGGCTCGGGTGTGTGGTGGCCTCCTCGATCGGGGTCATGTTCATCTAGCGGCAACGGCCTCTACAACCACGGGGTCCTGTTCATCCAACCCCCACCGGGAACTGTTCATCCAACCCCCAACAACGACCAATGTTCATCAAGCAGGTCGATCGGCTTCTGTTAGCAGCAGTAGTGAAGGAAGCGCTTGGGTTCAGTTAACAGCCAAGGGATCGATCGCTCGGGTTCAGTAACGTAGCTAGTAAAATCGCTCGGGTTTAGTAAGCGAACGCCTCGCTCGGGTTCAGTTAGAGCCCAACGCCTCGCACATACACGCGTACATGTACAAGAGAAACACGCAAACCTCCGTGCATCGCTCGGCCCCGACCACCCACCGTAACCGGGAAACTCCCCGATATTTTCCTCGCCCTCGCTTCTACCATGATTTTTTCCATCATGCACGGCCCAAATAATGTCATGTAGGTGAGTCCCCGGCCCGCCCAAAGACGAAAAGCCAATTTTCTGTCATGATTTTTTGTCATAGAAGTAGGAGCCCACCACATCAATGATGATACGTAGTTTTGTCACAATTATCATCGTAGAAGTGTCATAAGCATGACAGAAAAAAATTCCTTCGGCCCATAATGTCACGGATGTGTCTTTTTTTGCAGTGAATCGAGTTAGTTTTGTTAGGGCTTGATCCCTAGTATCCACTATGTTCTGAGATTGATGTTGCTATGACTTTACTATGCTTAATGTTTGTCATTAGGGCCCGAGTGCCATGATTTCATATCCGAACCATTTATGTTTTCATGAATATATTTGTGTTCTTGATCCTATATTGCAAGTTGTATGCACCTGTTACGTGTTATGATCCGCATACCCCAAGGTGACAATAATTGGGATCCTTTCGAGTGATTACCATAGTTTGAGGAGTTCATGTATTCACTATGTGTTAATACTTTGTTCCGGTTCTCTATTAAAAGGAGGCCTTAATATCCCTTAGTTTCCTTATGGACACGCTGCCATGGGAGGGTAGGACAAAAGATGTCATGCAAGTTCTTATCGTAAGCACATTTGACTATATATGGAATACATGCCTACATTACATTGATGAATGGAGCTAGTTCTGTGTCACCCTAGGTTATAATTGGTACATGATGAATGTTATCCAACATAATTATCCATCACCGATCCAATACCTTTGAGCTTTTCACATATTGATCTTTGCTAAGTTACTACAGTTGTTGCTGCTGTCACAATTACTACAAAACTACTGCTACCGTTACGGTTACTGTCGCTATTGCTACTACCGCTATCAAACTATCAAAATACTGTGCTACTGATCACTCTGTTGCATATATTTAGTTCTCCAGGTCTAGTTGAATTGAGAACCCAACTGCTAATACTTGCAAATATTCTTTGTCTCCCCTTGTGTCGAATCAATAAATTTGGATTGAATACTCTACCCTCGAAAACTGTTATGATCCCCGATACTTGTAGGTTATCAACGTCACAACTACCCGGCTAAAGCCGGACATTCGAATGACAATCCGGATCATCCGGGTATCAACAGGATCATCTGAACCTCCTCCCGAATCGTCCGGCTACCAGATCTAAGAGCACCCGAAACTCCACCACGAAGCTGGATCATCCGGGAGTACATCTGTACCATCTGGAAGATGACCGGATCATCCAGGAGCCCATCCGGATCATCCAGCCCGGCCTGTGTGCATGACAGGCCACTTGACCTTGTATCCCCACCTAACTTACCCCTTCGCCCCTAGCAATATATATAGACCTCCTCCTCCTCATTTCTAGGGATACCTAAGATTATATCTCATATCATATAGCTTAGCTCATGTATCTCCCCTGCTGGGATTCCTCTTGATAGAGAAGAATCCATTGGAGTGCAAGGCTTCCTATGGAGAAGATCCCTAATGTATGCAAGACCTCCACATGTGGAGAAGGATTCCCCAAGGGAATTATCAAGACCCATCTCTCCTAGAGATTTGGATGAACTACCTTTTATCTTTATTTTCCATGTTGTTCTTGGATCTTGATGCATCCCATGTATTGCTTGTGATTTGAGGAGTACTTGGTGTGGATCTTGTCCAATGGAGTGTTTTCCCCTTTGATTTCTCCACGTTTTCCCCTTGTGTTCTTCATGTTCCTCCTCGAATCCACCTCCAATTCGTGATCATCGGGCCAACTAGGGTTTTGCCCTACATTAGGAGGCCACCGAGAAGGAGTGGCTATATGTGCCAACTGCATTGGCCTCGTCGAAGGCCTACGCCCGCCGAGAAGCCGCCGCAAAGCATGTCGCGGAGTGCGAGAAACGGCGGAGGAGAGGAGGCCAACTCCCGCTGCATTGGGAAGCCGGTGCCCATCGGGGAGTCCGTGGCCAGAAGTAGGGGAAGGGCCCTCAGGAAGGATTATAGAATTTGAGTTAATTTTTCTTTAAATTATATCATATTTTCCTATTGAATGTCATCACATTGTATATGTGTGTGATTAAATATATAAATATTATGTAATGAACTGGATTGCGTGGAGTATTATCTGATGATTTTCTATCTTATTTTCGTATTGGATGTCCCTTTTTTATGAGTCAAACTACCTTCTGAGGATATATTTATACTGACGTCAATCACGCACGTTTCGTAAACATTAACTGTATGCGATTTTGGCTAAAAAAACACATGACGCATTGTGATCTTTACAGAAGTACTCCTGAAAATAGTTGTTTGTGAAACTTCAAGCATCACACACAATTGCTTTCTAATAATTGTATGAACTGTATCGCATACGGAATAACTACTGCGATGTGTTATTATGATCACACACAATTCCTCAACTCCACCCGTTTGCCAGGTTTAGCCCACGGTCACTCAGAAATGCCCATGTGTATTAGATTAGTTCATCGCATACTTTCGTCTTGTCGTATACAGTTTTATTTTTTGGTCATGCGTGATGGACCTACAATTGCACACAATTATTTTTTCGGCAAATGGTTCTATTTTTTGAAGCGTCTCTAATGCCACTTTCACACACAACTAGTGGGCGGGTGCAGTAGTGGCATCTACTCGTGTAAAAACAACTGTCGATATCAATCTCATCTATATCATTGTATTCATTCGTATGAGGTATACCACCACCGTGAATAATAAGAAGCAAGCCTTTGAAACTAGTACGTGCGAGCCCCGTCCCAGTACTTCCAATCACATCCCACACCCTATCGAGAGATCTGATAGATTTCTGAACCGTCGGACAGAGCTGAGTAGCCAAAGTGCCGACGCACATCGAGATCTAGTGCACCCACACACACACTAAGGGAACATGTGCGCAGCGCATCCATGTGGAAGTGAGAGCTTCACCTGCAAGATTAGGGTTCCACCTTAGAGTGAAAATAGGGAGGGGCGTTCAACGAGGTAGCAAGACACGCTACCAGAATAACCGGCGATGCCCACGGCCCCCGTCAGCATAGATAGGTGTATCCCGACGGACCAGTTCAAGCCGTCGGCGTAGATAAGCCGTCGGCATATATCCATCTATGCCGACTGGGGCCATCGGC
Source organism: Triticum aestivum (assembly GCF_018294505.1). NCBI lineage: Eukaryota > Viridiplantae > Streptophyta > Magnoliopsida > Poales > Poaceae > Triticum > Triticum aestivum. The sequence continues at coordinate 159,933,773 of NC_057808.1, read as the reverse complement.
ATAGGTCGGCCGGCGGCATCGCAAAAAATATGCCTACGGCAGCCGTCGGCATAGACGCGGCCGTCGGTATATTATGTGGGCCCGGCTAGCCGGACGGCGACGGCAGTTTGACGGTGTGAGGCCTACGCCGACGGACTAACGGTGGCCGTCCGCATAGCTATGCCCATGGCGAGGCCGTCGGCATAGGTGTGCGCATGTCATCGATCTGCGTCGTGTGCCACGTCATCGATCTGAGCCGCTTGCCGGTCCATGGGGTGGCATATCTATGCCGACGGCCTTGCCATCGGCATAGGCCTGGCCCATGGCCCTTGCCACGTCATTGATCCGCGCCCTACGCCACGTCATCGATCCAGGGCTCTACCGTTCCGTGGCCGTAGCTATGCCGACGGCATTGGCGTAGGCATAGATTTCTAATCATATTTTAATAGTTTATTTATTTTCTCTTTTTCCTTTTTATTTTTTCCAAAACTAATTTGATTAACTTAAATGTGCCTTATGTACAGAAAACATATCTCGATTTTATATATATATATCGACCCCCCCCCCCACACGGGCCTTGCTGCCGTCGGTCACGGAGTGGGGAGACGGGACGGGCTATCTTGGTGGGTAGCAATGCCGCCAGGTGTTGCAGTGGGCCCTCCTACGCTTTTGGAAGCGTGGTGGCAGGCGCAGGCACCCGGCATGCGGCTCCGGGGTGTGCCCCCCTCACGGCAAGACCGCGTAGAGGAAGAAGGCCTACTCCGAAGGGTATCTAAGGTTACATCCTGACACACCTGACCCCGTTGCGGCGGATCTGGACGAGGGAGTGGTGGTGGGCACAGGGCCCAAGGAGCACGGTCGGGAGGCGGTTCTGGATGCTGTGATCACTCCTACTATCTCCTACACACAGCCCCATCGGATCGACCCGAGCCTGAGCCAGCGCACGAGCACGCCCATGACGAGTGCGCAGTCACATTCCCTCTTTCAGGAGTGGCAATCTGTAATTATTTTCCCTCTTATCTTCATTGCTCACTTTATTTCCGCATTTAGTAGTTCTATGAGTTCCAGCATGTCATACCGTAGGCCTACATGGAGTACACACGCCAGGAGACCATGGCGTGGCACGAGCAGAACAATCACATGATGTAGCACGCTCTTCAGGAAATGGCGGCCGACAGGGTTCCTGAATTGCAACCAGTACCATCTCCTCCACCACAACCAAGGATGCTTACCTTTGAGGAGTTTCTGGCACAGAACGCTAGCCCCTCGTCGGTTAGTTCATCCCCAATCTATTCACCCAAAGCATATCGTTTATTCAACACAGTCATATATCCCGTTAACATGTCTTTTCAACATCCAGGGAACCGGTGGATCTACCGTTGGTGGTGGTCTTCGCAGTACTCCCGAGTCACGGAGCCCGATCACTCCGATCCACGGAGGCGGAGGCGGAGGCGGAGGCGGTGGCGGTCTTGGCCGTAGCGCTGCCGCTAGCAGTGACGACCTGGGCTTCGGCAGACTTGGTGGTGACGACCTCCGCGGTGCTCGACGTCCTGGCGCTTAAGCCTTTGGGTGACTTGTGGCGGTCTTGGTGGTGATGATACTTATATGCTTGTGATGTTCCTTATTGTTGTTTGTGAGATTCTTATATGTTTGGTGCTGATGATACTTATATGTTTATGCTTTGCGATGCTTCTTATGTTGTGTGATGATGCATATATTGTTGTATGATGCTGCTCCTTATTGTTATCTGATGCATATATTGCTCTATGATTCTTATATATGATGTATATATTCAAATGAATTGAGCTGGAAAGAAAACAGAAAAAGAAAAAAAACAGACACAAACTATGCCGATGGCCTAGGGCTGGCGCGAGCTACCAGTGCTCGCCATGTGGCACCTATGCCGAGGGCCAGCCATCAGCATAGGTGCCACGTGGCGAGCACCTGTAGCTCCTGGGGCAGGGCTATGCCGACGGCCTGGCCGTCGGTGTAGGTTTGAAACTATGCCGACGGCCAGGCCATCAGCATAGCCCTGCCCCAGGAGGTGCAGCAGCGCGCCACGTGTGCCACATGGCGCGCAGGTGTTGGGCAGCACTTGACGGCGGCCACCGTTAGGCGGGGACATTGCCGATGGCCGAGGCCGTCGGCATAGATGTATGGACACCATCGGGATAGGATCTATGTTGACGGCCTTTTATGCTGACGGCCTCCCGGGCTACGCCGACGGCCCTATGCCGGCGGGGGCCGTCGGCATAGGCCTGTCCCGACGGGAATCAAGGCTATGCCGACGGCCAGGACCGTCAGCATAGGGGGCGATTCTGGTAGTGACACACGCTTAACACACATGGATGAAGACACGGCTAGTTAATTAAGAAGCTAGAAATAAACTATTCATCATCAGGCCACACCACTAGATGTCAGCATGCTAAAGAAATGGAAAAATATTCCGTCTTGTAGTACATCCATCTAGTACAGAGTCCAAAGTTGGACCCTGTACACACACCGTTGACAGCTCACCTTACCCCGCACCACACCCGGGGTTATGTTATGTACATGAAACGCAGATGCTTTCCCCTTTGAACATTCTCCTCCTCCCATAATGTCGGCCGCGGTGCTGCGCAACTTCAAAAGAGAGGAGAAGGTATGAGAGGATGGTGACGTTCCTCCGGCCGCTCCCTCACGCCCATGGACCGACCGCCGTCAACGTTCGCCTCCGGAGAAGCCACCGCCTCCATTCGCCGTCGTCGTTGCTCCCCTGCCGCTGCGGCTGCCTCACGCCCATGGCGGAGGACCCCCCGCACCCCTACCAGCCAACAAAGGAGGACGACACTGTCCCGATCTCACAACAGCAACCAGAGCAGCAGCTGCCGCCAGCGGCATCTCCGCCACCGCCCGACGTCCAGGAACCAAGTACGAGCAGTAGCAGCTGCGGCGACACCAGTTCGTGGCTGCAGCTCGGTACCGGACACTCGGCTTCGTCGTCTTTGCGCGGGAAACGGACAAGAAACGACTATGAAGCTGGACCCTCGTCGTCCATACAACCGGACGCTCCGCCGCCGCTGTCAGAGCTAGGGCTGTCTCTGTTCCCAGCTGGTTCTTCGTCGCTGTCGGCAGCGGGTTCAGTGGTGGCGGCGGCGCCTCCTCCAGAGCACCAGGCCGGCACATGGTTCGTGCTCCAGGCGGCGCATAACCAGTGAGTACGCCACGTGCTGCGATCTTGTGCATTTGCCAATGTGGGTAGCTAGCTCATGTACTGGTTGCCGTTGATCCAATGCAGGAGAAGGGAGCCGCCATTGCCGCAGGTGCACAGGAGCTACTTGAGGGTCAGGTAGGTTAGCTCCTAAACTTGCCTTAATGTTTTTACTAATACAAATTACCATGCATGCATGGTCCATCAGCATCGATCTTTTAACTTGGATCGAAGTCATTAACGACAAATAAATGGATTAATGATGGATTCTTGGTTGGGTTAATTAGGAAAAATTATTGATACATTTGACCCATTAGATATTGACTTCCTTTGGTGTGTGCTATTGTTGCACGGCCAGTAGAGACGGGCGGATGACAGTTAGAGTAGTGATGGGGTACCTGGTTAGCAAGCTGGGTCTTGAGGACAACTCACAGGTATGCCATATAGCATCCGTCTCCTTTCCTTGCAATTTGTCTGCACTCTTTTCTTTATGCTTAATTTCTACTTCCTCCGTAGACTAATATAAGCTAAACACTCTTATATTACTTTATAGAGGGAGTATTTTATATGTGCCCTTTAAGTGCAGAACAGTGATATTTTCATAGTTTCTACTAGGATTTTCGTTTGGATATGATTCACTGAAGTTTGCTTTATTAATTGAGCTGACTAGTCCCATGAGCTCCCAAACAAACGAAATGGTTCTAATCGTTCAGCCATTAAAGGATCCGAAAGAAACCATTTAGCCAAAACTAATACATATAACATACTCCTACATTCATTATTCAAGTACGAGTGTACCACATTCAAGTGACCGAAACGGGTGTCGGTGTATCCAAACAAGCCATCAAGAAAAAGAACTCCCCGCACTGGATATTTTGTCTCTTTTTTGGTACTACTCCGTATTATATTTATATGGTGTGTAAAATAGAGAGAATGCTGGAGAAAAAGTTAGGAGGAAAGACTGGCAGGGGACGCTAGATAGTAGCTAGGGAAACCTAGCAGTGCATCCATGTCGCTACAGATCTAATCTTGCATGTTATGGTAGTTTAAAGTGGCAGCGCACAAATTGGTAGGTGAAAGGAGCTTTGGAGCTACGGACAGTAGTTTAGACGTCGGGATTCCCAATTGTCTTTGTTGCTGTTGTAGGTGACGGGTGCCAGTCCATGCGTTACATCATGGCGCCACCCCATGATTAAGGTCTCTCTCTCTCTCTCTCTCTCTCTCTCTCTCTCTCTCTCTCTCTCTCTCTCTCTCGTGAATGCTATTGTGACTGCTGGTAGCTGCATGCCTGCTTATGGCTTACTAATATATTTGGTGTACATGATCTCCTTAATTTAGCTGTGTCTACCCTGGACATGGACCTGAACAATAGGAAATGGCATCCCCTGCAAAAAAAAATGAAGAAAAAAAGCGGCACCACCGCCATAACTAGGTGTGTATTTTAGAGGCCTTCCGTGGGAGGGAAAAACTTTGGAGTGGTTGCCAGGTGTCGTATTAGCAAAGATCTAGGGTTTATGTGTGTACTGTGAGTGGTGGTGAGTTTTAACTTCCCATCAATTTTGCCTAGAGCCGAATGACCCAAGAAGCCAATTGTGTGGAGTAAACTATTATTTAGATGATCCACCTAATCACTAAAATAACTTTTAATTTCAAATAATATGGTTATAACAAATTTTGGCTTGAACTCTATATATTTGTGCTGAGCTCCCTCTACCTTTCTGCGATTACAAGTTAGGGGCACACGTGCACGCGCCACGCAGGCGCAAACCGACCACACACACTCATGATGCATAACTTCTTTTTGTGAGTGGACGGAATGCATGCTACACCTCATGCATTTTTTAAATAGAAGGAAGTTTGTGAGGGGTATTGAGTTTACTTCAAGATATTACTGACCCAAAAAAGAGGGTATGTCTCACCTAATTCGATGGAAGTAATGCATCATCCGGCACAGCGGCGGAGGATGAATTTTTTTTAAGGTGGGGCGAAGTCTTAGGCAAAGATTATTTTTGTGAAAAACCAAAAGAGTCAATACACGATGACAATGCACACTAAAAACGAATGACCAAATACAGTGAAAATGTCAACATATTTTAATAGAGAAACAACCTAAAACACACCAACAACGGTCGATGCCGCCCCTCATTGGACTCCGCGCCATTGCGCCATTGCTCGCTTTCGCCGCTAGCTGCGCCTCGGGGCAAATTTGACAAATTTGACCTATAGACGAAATCAAATCACAGAATGAACTGTCCGTGAAACTATTTCACGCGGCTGACCCGTGGCGCCTAGCTCTTAGGCGTGCAACGCCTAGGAGCTAGGCGCTGCACTAGTGCAACGCCTAGGTATAGTGTAGCGCCTAGCTCTCAGGCGTTGCACACTGACTTAGTAATTTTCGGATCACACGGGTGCGACGCTGGCCGTGTAGCGCCTATCTGTGAGGCGTTGCACAGTGTAGTGTGGCGCCTTCGTGTCGGGCGTCGCACAAAAAAGTCAGCCGCGTGAAATAGTTTCACGGACAGTTCATTTTATGATTTGATTTCGTCCATAGGTCAAATTTGCTGCGCCTCGGCACAGCACTGCAGTCTACATCCTGAGTGGCAGTTCCTAGCCGCCACACTTTCTCGACCCTCACTGGCTGCTGTCGACCAATGTCTGTCTCGTCGTGGTCAGCCGCCACCGCGCTAACCAGTGTTGTGTCTGCGTGCGTGTGTTTTTTTCTTCTTCTTTTGTGAGCAAAGTGTGTGTGTTTTTTGTTTCTTTCTTTTTGTGAGCAAAGTGGGCAAGTGGCATATCGGTCTGGGCTGGGCGCTGGTCGTTCGTGCTGGGCGTGTGCGTCAAAGACGAGTTTGGTCGCTGCCTGCTGGATCGGTTGTGCTTCGTGGCCCAACTGTGTGTGCGTGGCCCATTTGCGGCCTCTCTTGATATTTCCAGCGGGGCAGCAGCGACAAGACCTAGCCTAGGTTGTGTAGCTAGTCGAGAGAGCACGTATATACGCGTAGGTATAAAAGGAAAAGGAAAAACCTCTGTTTTCACCGGCTGATAATAACGAAACTTAAACCTCCCGCACTGCTTGCCACGTGCCCCCTGGACCCATCCATCGCTTTGCTCCAGCCTTATCTCTTCGCATCCCTTGTCCTCCGTACGTTTTCGCCGCTCATCTTTTTCCCCTCCCCATCTCTAGCCCTCCCGCTCGAAGGAGAGAATCTCCCATGGGCCATGGCAATGCTGGCCACCCCCGCTCGCTGCAGTGAACTAGGGAGGAGCGGCGGCGCCAACCCAATGCTACATCCCTGTTGCAAACGGTGGGTGCTGAAGCCCCGACCCCCGAGCGCCACCGTCGTAGTGCTGCAACCCAGCGGGGGTGACACAACATGCGGGCTGAGGCGCCGAGGCGGCCGCTCGTCGTTGCTGTCGACGATGGGATGCGGCGCTCGCGCGCGGCCGTCGTGCTGCGACACAGCAACTCGCCCATGGCGGCCGTGCTGCGATGCAGCAACTCGCCCATGGCCACCGTGGTGCGATGCACCTCGCCGGCGCTGTTCTTGTTGCGATGCAACCTCGTCACGACTGCTCTTGCTGTGATGCAACTCGTCCACGACAGCAGACATTGATGCCCGCTGCATGGCAGCTACGGCGGCGCCGCAACCGCTGCATCGCACCTCCGCCAGCGTCGACGACCGCTGCATCGCAGCTCCAGCGGCCACTGCATAGCAGCTCCAATGACGTCGGCGGCCGCTGCATCGCAGCTCCGGCGGCATCGACGCCTGCTGCATAGCAGCTCCGGCAGCATCAACGATCACTGCATAGCAGCTCCGGCGGTGTCACGGCCGCTGCAATGCAACTCCGGCGGCATCGAGGACCGCTGCATCGCAGCTCCGGCGGCATCGATGACCGCTGTGTAGCAGCTCCGGCGGCCGCTGCATCGTAGCTCCGGCGGCGGCGTCGTCGTCCGCTGCATCGTAGCTCCGGTGGCCGTTGCATCATAGCTCAGACGGCGTCGAGGCTGCTGCTGCCGTGCTTGGAGCGGGACAGTGGGAGCTGTGGGTGATGCATGTGTTGCGCGAGGGGAAGATAGCACTGAGGGGAAGTGCGATCCATGGGACACCAAAGAAACGGCTAGGATTTGCACCATTGAACGGTTATCAAGGCGGCTGATAACTCTAAGCTATCAGCCAGCTTACGCCTAGCATCGGCCAAAGGAAAACTGGACCAAATCGAGGTGTGACGGCTACTAGACCTTGCCCACCAGAGTCCTCCGCCACTGCAGATCAGGACACTATACTTGTGCTTGCGACATGCCTGCCTGGCCGGTAAAGTTTTCTTTTCTTTTCTGCGTCAACTAGTATTTTTTTAGAAATATGTGTGTAACTTTTTTCAAACAGATAACCATTACAAATACAATGCTCTGGATCCAAGATCCAAGAAATTGCAAAGTAATTCCTAAAACTAAGAAGACAGAGTTATCCCAAGCCTTCAACAAAAACACCACAATTAAACCGGAGTAGCTACACTACCACTTGTACACCTGCACAAATTTGATTATAGATAAATGTTTCAGATAGGCCTTTGCCCATCCAAAGAGAAACAACCGGCGGACTTCGGCCTGGATGGTCCCCTAGATCTGCAGGCTGTCGAAATGCAAGATTTTCACCATAATTCGAAGCAAAGAGTACTCTAGCTTCACAAAAAAGGTGAACCAGTAAAAGCACCCAAACCACATTGATAAAAACTCAACCGATCGGTCCTTTGTGGACATATGCCTAAACCTTGCATGAGCGGTTGCACTAAACCGATAGCAAGATCATCGCTATAGCTCCATGCTCTCACCCAAAAAGCAACGCGACAGCAGGGGAAGAACCTGATAACCTTTATTTTCACTAACGTCATGTCCAACGCTCGCATGTTTTCATTAAGACCACAAAACTCATCATCAGAATATTGCTAAAACACACATACCAGCAACCGAGCTTCCCCTCAGCTCACAACTCCAATGCAGTGGTTGGGGCGAGGGGGTCTGGGTAGATTTAGCAATTGCTGGGCTTCTTTTCTCCTAGAAGCCCTAATGGTCTCTAGAGCCAGCTCACTCCAGTCAGTCGTCAAGTTGAGCTGACGTGCATCTAGGCTACAACAAGCAAATAAAAATAGTACCTCTATTTGGTCATTTTTGACCTTGTTGTTTGTACTCAATGTGCGTGGGTGTGTTTAGTTGCGATCATCATAGCCACGCAAAAATTCAGGTGTGTATTCATTTGCCTATATCCCTTCATACGACATTATGAATTAATAAATCACCTTTTGTTGGGAGAAAAGGTGATTAGGGCATCTCTAATCGGATTGGGTAAATTTAGCCGCCAACTTGTTCACGGATATGTCCAGACACATCCGTGTATAGTGTAGCACCCCCGGATCGGCAGTATGTAGATCTAACATCCTTCCGTACACTTTGCATAATAATGATTCTAAGGTTCCACCTTCACATAATGGACATGTCGAAACGTGCACGCCATGTGTTGGAACAGTCGGTATCACAACACGAATAATCAAAATAGTCCGCAACAATGACAACATACACACACAACAACTCTGGAGAGTCAAATTGAACGAATGAATACAGTATGAGCTTTTGGACCAAGATACAACTTATACAACAGAAGCCAATATAACGTAGACAGTTAAAGAATAAAATTGCCTTAAAAAGAATCAAATAAAAGCGATGAGCACCCATATTCCTACCCAGACCATTGTCTATGGGATAACCAGCTAACGAAGCCCATCAACAAATCTGCTTTCTGAATTGTTGCCGGGTGGATGATGGTCATCTCCAAGGAAAAAGAGTATATTAAGAAAAGTGAGTACTCACTTGTATTTAAAAGACTTATGCAAACCTAACTTAAACAAGGTGAGTGCTCGTTTCTACTTTCAAGACTTATGTAGACCTACCCTATTGTATGAGCATGTTTCAAAGGAAGGGGTAAAGGGGTTTAGCGGCAAGCACTAAGCATTTTATAGAGACACGCTACAACTTGCGTCTATTAAAAATAAGATGAGAGAGCGCATAAAAATTAAAGGAATGTGCCACCATTACTCTATTTACATACGTACTGCAAACATACACTACCTTGTCTCCCCCCTCGCATCTCCCACGAGTAAAAATGCAAGGCACTCACACGGTTTGCAAAATTTAATTAATAAGGTTGAAGTTGGCTCGACCCTGACTGTTATCCTGAGTGGGAGAGCCCCCGCGTGACGAGGAACCTTGGTCCCTAAGCGAGTTTGTCCGTTATGATGAGGAAATACTAAATGAGTCTCTAGGAGGCCCTAGATACGACGAGGCTCATCTGAGGCTTCTTAGGTTAGCATGTAAGGTGACCACGGACAACAATTGGTTTCCTGGGAGAATTCAGGACCCCGAATATCACTAGAAGCAAGTCCTCCAATATGAGGAGAACCTGAAGGGTGATCACAGTGGAGAGCGGCAAAGAAGGCACCAGTCGGGCATGATCGAAACCTAATGAAGGATATGGATATTGTTGCGGACCACAACGCAGTTTTTAGAATGTTTGTGGGCATAGAATCTGCACCCTGGTGCAGGAGATCAACGGGCCTATCATGTCGATAGGCGGGCTGACAAAAGCAAGCATGCTCCAGAAGCGGTGGGCCATCACATTAAGATCCACACCGAGACATCTCATCACGTCGGCAGCTCGGCCTCCCGGTGTAGGGAAAAGTCGAGCTCATGTACAAAGGAGAAGATCCCAAGATCACTCTAGTATGAGGCTCCGCGGACAATCTACCTGTCCAAGCGCTATGCACCTCGTCCCCTCGCCACTATGAGACGTCAGCCGAGCAAGTAGTTCGACTTCGTGAGGAGGCCAGCAAACATGATAAATCAATAAGCATAAATGATGCGCGTCACACCATTGACGCCCTTCGAGGATCTGGAGGCCCGTCTGTGCTATGCCCTTCATGTTTCTCGGATTGAATAGTTTCCCATCCCTTCTCGCCGAACTTTAAAATAAAAAAGCATGACAAATATGATGACACCTTGGGTCCCACGGTTAGGATTGTTGACTATATCCTAGTGGTACCAATGGCGAATGGTAATGGCTACCAACACTGAAGCACATGTCCCTCATGCTCAAAGGGTTAGCTCCGTCTTGGTTGCACACTCTCTAGACGGCTCAATTGATAGTCGGGCAGACCTTCAGGCTGTATTCATGGAAAATTTCTGGGGTACGTATGTTTGACTTGCGGATGCCAGTGACCTAGGTAGCATGAGGCAAGAAAAAATGAATCAGTACATAGTTACTGGACCTGGGTTGTCAAGAATCGAAAAACGAAATCGTTGAGTGCAAGGACGCCGAGGCCATCCCGCATTCAAGCATGGTGTCGACGAAAAGTTCCTCGCAAGGGGCCTCAGTCACTACAAGCCCAAGATCATGCATGAAATCATGGAAATGAAGACCGTATTTTGCTCCGGTGATGACACATGGCTAGCAAAGAAGAAGGACCAAGGTAACAATCCCAAGATGTTTGAGGTAAAGGATGGGAACGGAAGGTCACGCCGGAACCATCGAAACAAGCACCAAGGTGGCAGCAATGTTGAGGTTGGTGAGGTTAATGCTGAATTCAACAACCAAGGAAGAAGTGGCAAGAAGAAGACACTCCAAGGAAGGAAAGGTGGCAGAGGCCCCTTGTCGGGACAAGATCCTGGACTAGCCTTGTGCTATCCACCCAGGAACGACAGACCGGCCCGCCACCCACATTAACCAGAATTGATGGGTCCATAGGCAGGCCATACAAATTGGAAGCAGCAAGCCCGACAGGCTGGCCCCATGGTGACAACGGGGGCATGCAGCAGCCCGAGCAGGGCAATGGCGGCCGGAGTCAATTCCCACCGGAGGTAAAGAATGTGATCATGATGTACGCATCCCCTATCTCCAAAAAGGTTCGGAAGCATGCTCTTCCTGAGATCTATACTGTGGAGTGAGGAGAACCAAAATATAACCCATGGTTGGAAATCCCGATCACTTTTGATCGCCGAGACCATCCGACTAGCATCCGCCATGGCAAACTGTTGCACTCGTCCTAGACCCAATTGTGGATAGTTTTCACCTCACTAGTGTGCTTATGGATGGTGGCGGCATTTTAAATCGCATCTATGCTGAGATGCTTAAAGATGCAGTTCGACTCATGGCACATCGAGCTCGGCAAGACCAGGTTCAAGGGTATTATCCCTGGCATGGAGCTCGATGCACCGGCAAGGTCACACTCTATGTGGTGTTCGTTGCCCCTGATAACTATCGGCTAGAGCCATTTAGCTCCGACATAGTACCTTTCTGAGTGGCTATCATGCCCTCATAGGTCGGATCGCGTTTACGCATTTTCATGTCGTACCTCAGTACACGTACATGAAGTTGAAGATGTCAGGCCCAAAAGGCGTCATTACAATCTCGGGCAGTGCTGAACTGTCCCTAAGGACCAAGCAGCAGAAAGTGGCCTTCATGGCCGAGGCGGAAGCTAAATCTTTGGCAGGTAAGGGTTCATCCGAAAAGAAGGCAAAAGTAAGAAAATGCGACATCATCCTCACCAAATGCTCAAAGCTAACATTAATCTAGCTCGACGACAATATCGTCAAACCTAAGGCACGCCCTATGAATTATTCCATGATGACTTCTATGGGAACCAACCCAATCCTAAATAGGATCTTGTCAGATCCAAACAAGCCATGAGTAAGCGCCTTAAAGATCAATCCCTAGAGCATTTCCCTGTTACATTATTGTTTTCACTTAGCTCTATTTATCTTTATCTTAGCTTATATTACTGTTTAACTCAATCCCAGACATTATAGTATGACTCAAATAAAGTTTGATACCCCTAGTTCGGGGTATCTTATATCTTCTTGTTGGGCCAATTTTTTTTAGTCATCATGCTCAATAATTTACCCTATTTTGATTTTGACCGAGTTGTTGGAATTATTCCACTGGCCCAAACTGGGTGGTAGTTAAAGCCCTTACTTACAATCGGGTAGTTTTCCTGCCTATGTGATTTCTTCCTTAGTCATTTTTGCCAAGTTTCTACGTTGTGCTTTTCGACTTGTGTCTTTGGCAAAATCGGGTTTTCTTGCTCCTATGTTTGCCCCTTATGTTTCTGCCAGTTCGGCTAAGATTGGCATGGAAGCACCCCTTTGTTTGCCCCTCTAGTTTCCCTGGTAGGGTGCCTAAGGTGGGTGAAATCAAACCCTGGTTGTCACAGCATACGAAATCCAATGCTGCAACATTAACAGGTACGACGGGAGCACACAAACATAAAACTTCAGACCAACACGTCTTGGAAACAGAACTATTTACAATAGTTGAGGCTCAAAGTTTTTTACAAGCACATAATCGGCATTCCATGTTCAAACTACTACTAATCTACCCTATTGTTTTCTCGAGGGAATCTTGCTCGGTCAGCCAGGCATCTCCATGACCTTGTAGAAGAAGTTGTTCGGGAGCACGCCCTGGCATTCTGGTCCCAAGGGGTTCGACTTCGTGATAGGAAGCATGTTGAGCTCAAGGAAGTTGTCCTGAAGCATTGCCCACACCTGAGGTGCTCCTTCCCAGGCAACCGAGTACTTCTATAAGTCGATCCAAAAAGGAGCACCCTGAAGACAGAGAACAAGGTTGAAGAGAGTGTCCAGGTGGCTTCCCCGGGGCACAACATATGAAAAATAACCTCGATCGCCATACGGAAGAAAGCTTGAAGCTCCTTGAGCTATTTGAGCTTATCAGCAAGAATAACAGGACATGAGACGTCCTGAAATTTCCCCCAAAAAGCTTGGCACTTCCCATGCTCAGGATCAGGGCTCCCTTGGTAGAAGACATGTGCGTGGGCAACACTCTGGGTAGATCGCCGAAGTAATCAGAATCACACCAAGTTTGTGTGAGCTCGGGGTAGTGTCGGCATCCAAAAGTGCACTACAGAAGATACACCTTACTGGCAAGGACGTTGTCAGCTTGCCTAAGCTCGTCCTCGCCGGTACCCTAGCGTAGTTTAGCCTCCTTGAGGTCCAAGGTCTGCTTCTTCAGGTCATCATCCATGGTGTGCCTTTTGACCCTCAGCTAGTCGTAGTCCTCGATGTGCTTGTTAAGATCTGCTGGAGAAGGGCAAATGCATATCGGGCAGCCCGGCAAGTGCTCTTCTTCGAGGAGGGCAGACATCTTCTGAGCCATGCCCTGGGAATGTTGAGCTTCTTCCCGGGCGGCCTGGGCCTATTGTTGGGCAGTTTGGAGCTAAGATTCCGGCTTGGCCACACGCTTCTTCACCACTAACAAAATGCAACAATATTACATTGGCAATAATTCGAGTTGTATAAAAAATTGAAGCGAAAGATTAAAACATACAATATGACATACCTAAAGTATTTTCGGCTAGCTGCTCTAGGCACTGTCCCTTGAGCTCAGCCTATGCCAGGATGTTCTCCACCTTCACCAGGTCTTGGGTAAGGTTGTGGACGAATAGGCCGGCCTTCTGCATATCACCAGAATGAACCACAATGCTTAGTATTAGGTTCCTCAGGAGATTTGATCATGAGGTGCACTTCTCTAAAGCCGACCTCAATCTCACGGGATACTTCATCCGTGATTCAATCACTCTAAGCATTATGGAGTTCCCGGCATGGTTGCAATTCTCACGTCAACCACTTGTGCCCGACCTAAGTCTCATGGGCTACTGCATATCAATTTTGTTCTATGTGTGCTCCCGTGCTCAAGTTCGGTCCTCGGGCTGACTTATCAAATCAACCTGAGTCTTGAGGGCTACTAGATCGATGGTTTCTTTTATTACAAAGGATGAGATACCAACTGAGGACGGTTTGATCCTTAGGTCGGCCACGTGTGCCCGACCTGAGTCTCGGGGACTACAACACATTGCCTATTTTTCTCTATCTACTATGTCTATCAACACCAACCTGCATCCCGACATATTCCATGTCGAGCTGCACGTTGGGGATCGCGGTATGCAAGGACGCCAAGTTATTTTCAAGACCTAGGCGCATGCTGGATTTTGTACCGATACACACCTTGAGTCTACTGGCTATGCTGTCATTTGCTAATTTAGAAGCATGGGAAAAGTTTACCTCCATATTAGCCGCAAAGACATCTGTCATGTCCTTCAAGCCCTGGTTCATGGCATTGACTTGCTCCCTTGCTGCTATGAGGAAGCCCCTTGGCATCACGTCAATGTCGGGTTCGTCTAGGATTTCTTGTCATTCTGGCCGGGAAGGGTTGACGCAGCCTCAGAAGTGGTCACACACATTTTCACGTAGGCTTTTGGTACAACAGCCATGCCAAGCGTGGCAGTAGAAGTTGACAGTGGTGCTAGTATTGCGCGTGGTTGATGGCTCGACTGTCATGGCCGGGTTGGTCGGACTGAGGGGAGGAGCCATAAGGTCTTGCTCTTCCACTTAGCAAACCTGGAAGTTTATACCTCCCTAGTGTGTTTTGCGTTTCCAGCCTCCCGGGGTGTAACCTTAGAGTAGCGTATTTGGCTTGCACTGCCCATCTCCAAGGCAGGCAAGTTGTTTTGCAAACACTGCGTAGCGGCGTCAGGTCATCAACGGCGTGGTCGGCCTCACCAACCTCATCCAGCCCCACAGCTAGAAGGAAAACAGTGGAATTCCATGGAGGAGGAGGAGCTTGGTAACAGGGGCCTCGCCAGCAAGGTGCTTGTCTCGTGATGTCTACTACACAACCTTCTTCTTGTAGACGTTGTTGGGCCTCCAAGTGCAGAGGTTTGTAGGACAGTAGCAAATTTCCCTGAAGTGGATGACCTAAGGTTTATCAATCCGTGGGAGGCGTAGGATGAAGACGGTCTCTCTCAAACAACCCTGCAACCAAATAACAAAGAGTCTCTTGTGTCCCCAACACACCCAATACAATGGTAAATTGTATAGGTGCACTAGTTCGGCGAAGAGATGGTGATACAAGTGCAATATGGATGGTAGATATAGGTTTTTGTAATTTGAAAAATATAAAAACAGCAAGGTAACTAACGATAAAAGTGAGCGTAAACGGTATTGCAATGCTAGGAAACAAGGCCTAAGGTTCATACTTTCACTAGTGCAAGTTCTCTCAACAAGGATAACATAATTAGATAATATAACTATTCCTCAACATGCAACAAAGAGTCACTAATAGTGGAGAACAAACGAAGTGATTATGGTAGGGTATGAAACCACCTCAAAGTTATTCTTTCTGATCGATCTATTCAAGAGTCTGTAGTAAAATAACACAAAGCTATTCTTTCCGTCGACAATCATAGAGTTCGTACTAGAATAACACCTCATGACACAAATCAACCAAAACCCTAGTGTCACCTAGATACTCCAATGTCACCACAAGTATCCGTGGGTATGATTATACGATATGCATCACACAATCTCAGATTCATCTATTCAAACCAACACAAAGTACTCCAAAGAGTGCCCCAAAGTTTCTACCGGAGAGTCAAGACAAAAACGTGTGCCAACCCCTATGCATAGATTCCCAAGGTCACGGAACCCGCAAGTTGATCACCAAAACATACATCAAGTGAATCAATAGAATACCCCATTGTCACCACGGGTATCCCACGCAAGACATACATCAAGTGTTCTCAAATCCTTAAAGACTCAATCCGATAAGATAACTTCAAAGGGAAAACTCAATCCATTACAAGAGAGTAGAGGGGGAGAAACATCATAGGAGCCAACTATAATAGCAAAGCTCGCGATACATCAAGATCATGCCAAATCAAGAACACGAGAGAGAGAGAGATCAAACACATAGCTACTGGTACATACCCTCAGCCTCGAGGGTGAACTACTCCCTCCTCGTCATGGAGGGCGCAGGGGTGATGAAGATGGCCATCTGTGAGGGATTCCCCCTCCGGCAGGGTGCCAGAACAGGGTCCCGATTGGTTTTTGGTGGCTACAGAGGCTTGCGGCGGCGGAACTCCCGATCCAGGTTATTTTCTGGAGGTTTCTGTATTTATAGGAATTTTTGGCACAGGTCTCACGTCACAGGGGTCTCCGAGTCGTCCACGAGATAGGGGGACGCGCCCAGGGGGGTAGGGCGCGCCCCCACCCTCGTGGACATCCCGGGACTCTTCTGGCCCAACTCCTTTACTCCGGGGGCTTCTTTTGGTCCATCAAAAATCATCAAAATTTGCACGTCAATTGGACTCCGTTTGGTATTCCTTTTCTGCGATACTCAAAAACAAGGAAAAAACAGAAACTGGCACTGGGCTCTAGGTTAATAGGTTAGTCACAAAAATCATATAAAGTAGCATATAAATGCATATAAAACATCCTAGATGGATAACATAATAGCATGGAACAATAAAAAATTATAGATACGTTGGAGACGTATCAGCATCCCCAAACTTAATTCCTGCTCGTCCTCGAGTAGGTAAATGATAAAAACAGAATTTTTGATGTGGAATGCTACCTAACATATTTATCAATGTAATCTTCTTTATTGTGGCAAGAATATTCAGATCCATAAGATTCAAGACAAAAGTTTAATATTGACATAAAATAATAATACTTCAAGCATACTAACCAAGCAATTATGTCTTCTCAAAATAACATAGCCAAAGAAAGCACATCCCTACAAAGTCATATATTTTGGCCATGCTTCATTTTCATCACACAAAATGCTCCCATCATGCACAACCCCGATGATAAGCCAAGCAATTGTTTCATACTTTAGTATTCTCAAACTTTTTCAACTTTCACACAATACATGAGCGCGAGCCATGGACATAGCACTATGGGTGGAATAGAATATGATGGTGGAGGTTGTGTGGAGAAGACAAAAAGGGAGAAAGTCTCACATCGACGCGGCTAATCAACGGGCTATGGAGATGCCCATCAATTGATGTCAATGCGAGGAGTAGGGATTGCCATGCAACGGATGCACTAGAGCTATAAATCTATGAAAGCTCAACAAAAGAAACTAAGTGGGTGTGCATCCAACTTGCTTGCTCACGAAGACCTAGGGCATTTGAGGAAGCCCATTGTTGGAATATACAAGCCAAGTTCTATAATAAAAAATTCCCGCTAGTATATGAAAGTGACAATATAAGACACTCTCTATCATGAAGATCATGGTGCTACTTTGAAGCACAAGTGTGGAAAAAGGATAGTAGCATTGTCCCTTTTATTTCTTTTATTTTTTTATTTTTTATTTGGCCTTTCTTTTTTATATATATATTTGGCCTTTCTTTTTTTCTTCGAGACAATGCTCTAATAATGATGATCATCACACTTCTATTTATTTACAACTCAAGGATTACAACTCGATACTAGAACAAAGTATGACTCTATATGAGTGCCTCCGGCGGTGTACCGGGATGGGCAATGAATCAAGAGTGGCATGTATGAAATTATGCATGGTGGCTTTGCCACAAATACGATGTCAACTACATGATCATGCAAGGCAATATGACAATGATGAAGCGTGTCATGATAAATCGAACAGTGGAAAGTTGCATGACAATATATCTCGGAATGGCTATGGAAATGCCATAATAGGTAGGTATGGTGGCTGTTTTGAGGAAGATATAAGGAGGTTTATGTGTGATAGAGCGTATCATATCACGGGGGTTGGATGCACCGGCGAAGTTTGCACCAACTCTCAAGGTGAGAAAGGGCAATGCACGGTACCGAAGAGGCTAGCAATGATGGAAGGGTGAGAGTGCGTATAATCCATGGACTCAACATTAGTCATAAAGAACTCACATACTTATTGAAAAAATCTACAAGTCATCAAAACCAAGCACTACATGCATGCTCCTAGGGGGATAGATTGGTAGGAAAAGACCATCGCTCGTCCCCGACCGCCACTCATAAGGAAGGCAATCAAAGAACACCTCATGTTTCAAATTTGTCACACAACGGTTACCATACATGCATGCTACGGGACTTGCAAAACTCAACACAAGTATTTCACAATTACTCAATTAGCATGACTCTAATATCACCATCTTTATATCTCAAAACAATCATCAAGCATCAAACTTCACATAGTATTCAATGCACTTTATATGGAAGTTTTTATTATACCCATCTTGGATGCCTATCATATTCGGACTAGTTTTATAACCAAAGCAAATTACCACGCTGTTCTAAAAGACTCTCAAAATAATATAAGTGACGCATGAGAGATCAATTATTTCTATAAAATAAAACCACCACCGTGCTCTAAAAAGATATAAGTGAAGCACTAGAGCAAACGACAAACTACTCCGAAAGATATAAGTGAAGATCAATGAGTAGTCGAATAATTATGCAACTATGTGAAGACTCTCTAACAATTAAGAATTTCATAGCTTGGTATTTTATTCAAACATCAAGCAAAACAAAATAAAATAAAATGACGCACCAAGCAAAACACATATCATGTGGTGAATAAAAATATAGCTCCAAGTAAGGTTACCGATGAACGAAGACGAAACAGGGGATGCCTTCTGGGGCATCCCCAAGATTAGGCTCTTGGTTGTCCTTGAATATTACCTTGGGGTGCCTTGGTCATCCCCAAGCTTAGGCTCTTTCCACACCTTATTCCATAGTCCATCGAATCTTTACCCAAAACTTGAAAACTTCACAATACAAAACTTAACAGAAAACTCGTAAGCTCCGTTAGTATAAGAAACTAAATCACCACTTTTGGTACTTTTATGAACTCATTATAAATTAATATTGGTGTAATATCTACTGTATTACAACTTCTCTATGGTTCATACCCTCCGATAATACTCATAGATTCATCAAAATAAGCAAACAACACATAGAAAACAGAATCTGCCAAAAACAGAACAGTCTGTAGTAATCTGTATCAAATGTATACTTATGGAACTCCAAAAATTCTGAAATAAATTGGTGGACCTGAGGAATTTGTCTATTAATCATCTTCAAAAAGAATCAACCTAAAATCACTATCCAGTAAAAACTGGCAGCTAATCTCGTGAGCGCTAAAGTTTCTGCTTTTTACAGCAAGATCACGAAGACTTCACCCAAGTCTTCCCAAAGGTTCTACTTGGCACAAACACTAATTAAAACATAAAACCACATCTATAAATAGGCTATATGAATTATTTATTACTAAACAGGAGCAAAATCAAAGAACAAAAATAAAATTGGGTTGCCTCCCAACAAGCGCTAACGTTTAACGCCCCTAGCTAGGCATGATGATTCCAATGATGCTCACATAAAAGATAAGAATTGAAACATAAAAAGAGAATCATGAAGAATCTGACTAGCATATTTAAGTCTAACCCACTTCGTATGCATAGGGATTTTGTGAGCAAACAACTTATGGGAACAATAATCAACTAGCATAGGAAGGCAAAACAATCATAACTTTAAAACTTTAAGCACATAGGAAACTTGATATTATTGCAATTCCTACAAGCATATGTTCCTCCCTCATAATAATTTTCAGCAGCATCATGAATGAATTCAACAATATAACTATCACATAAAGCATTCTTTTCATGTGCCACATGCATAGAATTTTTATTACTCTCCCCATAAGCAAAATTCTTCTCATTCGGAATAGTGGGAGTATCATAAGAAACTCGAATACTATAAATTGTTTCCGCATTAAAAGAGTAATGTTCAGAAAAAAGGTAACCATAATCATGACAAGTTTTATAAATATAATCATCACTACTTTTTATAGCATAAGTGTCATCACAATAATCATCATAAGTAGCAACTTTGTTCTCATCATAATCAATTGAAACCTCTTCCAAGATAGTGGAATCATTACTAAATAAAGTCATGACCTCTCCAAATCACTTTCATAATTGTCACAATAAGATTCAACACCCTCCAAAATAGTGTGATCATTACTTCCTAAAGTTGACACTCTTCCAAACCCACTTTCATCAATATAGTCATCATAAATAGGAGGCATGCTTTCATCATAATAAATATTCTCATCAAAACTTGGGGCACTAAACATATCATCTTCATCAAACATAGCATCCCCAAGCTTGTGGCTTTGCATATCATTAGCATCATGGGTATTCAAAGAATTCATACTAAAAACATTGCAATCATGCTCATCATTCACATATTTTATGCCAAGCATTCTATGTAATTCTTCTTCTAGCACTTGAGCACAATTTTCCTTTCCATCATTTTCATGAAAGACATTAAAAAGATGAAGCATATGAGGCACCCTAAATTCCATTTTTTTGTAGTTTTCTTTTATAAATTAAACTAGTGATAAAACAAGGAACAAAATGATTTGATTGCAAGATCTAAAGATATACCTTCAAGCACTAACCTCCCCGGCAACGGCGCCAGAAACTGGTTGATGTCTACTACACAATCTTCTTCTTGTAGACGTTGTTGGGCCTCCAAGTGCAGAGTTTTGTAGGACAGTAGCAAATTTTCCTCAAGTGGATGACCTAAGGTTTATCAATCCGGGGGAGGCGTAGGATGAAGATGGTCTCTCTCAAACAACCCTGCAACCAAATAACAAAGAGTCTCTTGTGTCCCCAACACACCCAATACAATGGTAAATTGTATAGGTGCACTAGTTCGGCGAAGAGATGGTGATACAAGTGCAATATGGATGGTAGATATAGGTTTTTGTAATCTGAATAATATAAAAACAGCAAGGTAACTAACGATAAAAGTGAGCGTAAACGGATTGCAATGCTAGGAAACAAGGCCTAATGTTCATACTTTCACTAGTGCAAGTTCTCTCAACAAGGACAACATAATTAGATCATATAACTATTCCTCTACATGCAACAAAGAGTCACTCCAAAGTCACTAATAGCGGAGAACAAACGAAGAGATTATGGTAGGGTACGAAACCACCTCAAACTTATTCTTTCTGATCGATCTATTAAGAGTCCTTAGTAAAATAACACGAAGCTATTATTTCTGTTGGATCTATCATAGAGTTCGTACTAGAATAACACCTTATGACACAAATCAACCAAAACCCTAATGTCACCTAGATACTTCAATGTCACCACAAGTATCCGTGGGTATGATTATACGATATGCATCTCACAATCTCAGATTCATCTATTCAAACCAACACAAAGTACTCCAAAGAGTGCCCCAAAGTTTCTACCGGAGAGTCAAGAAGAAAACGTGTGCCAACCCCTATGCATAGATTCCCAAGGTCACGGAACCCGCAAGTTGATCACCAAAACATACATCAAGTGAATCAATAGAATACCCCATTGTCACCACGGGTATCCCACGCAAGACATACATCAAGTGTTCTCAAATCCTTAAAGATTCAATCCAATAAGATAACTTCAAAGGGAAAACTCAATCCATTACAAGAGAGTAGAGGGGGAGAAACATCATAGGATCCAACTATAATAGCAATGCTCGCGATACATCAAGATCATGCCAAATCAATAACACGAGAGAGAGATCAAACACATAGCTACTGGTACATACCCTCAGCCCCAAGGGTGAACTACTCCCTCCTCGTCATGGAGGGCGCCGGGATGATGAAGATGGCCACCGGTGAGGGATTCCCCCTCCGGCAGGGTGCCGGAACAGGGTCCCAATTGGTTTTTGGTGGCTACAGAGGCTTGCGGTGGCGGAACTCCCGATCTAGGTTATTTTCTGGAGGTTTCTGTATTTATAGGAATTTTTGGCATAGGTCTCACGTCAGGGGGGTCTCCGAGTCGTCCACGAGATAGGGGAACACTCCCAGGGGGGTAGGGCGCGCCGCCACCCTCGTGGACAGCCAGGGACTCTTCTGGCCCAACTCTTTTACTCCGGGGGCTTCTTTTGGTCCATAAAAAATCATCAAAAATTGGCACGTCAATTGGACTCCGTTTGGTATTCCTTTTCTGCGATACTCAAAAACAAGGAAAAAACAGAAAATGGCACTGGGCTCTAGGTTAATAGGTTAGTCCCAAAAATCATATAAAAATAGCATAAAAATGCATATAAAACATCCTAGATGGATAATATAATAGCATGGAACAATCAAAAATTATAGATACGTTGGAGACATATCATCTCGCTGTTGGGGGTGTCATTGACAGAGGGTATTGGAGATGTTTTCGGGGCGACGGTGATCATGGCGCCAAACTTGCACAAGGGCCAGCAGAACGATCAAAATGAGTATTACCCCAATGAGTTCAAGGTAAATTTAGTAAACAAACTATTGAAAGTTGCTTCCAAGGTGTTTGCCAGCTTCTTCCGAGGTTTTTGGAAGGAGGAAAAAGTTTGCCGACCTTTGTTAGTGGGGTCACTCCTTGGACAGAAGACGGGCGTCCAAGCCGGTTACCTGATCCTAGTGCACCTTCTAGCGCTTCTCGCGTCCTGATTCCTCAGGATTCCTCGGGCGGGTCCGGCTTGGCGGTGCCTGTGGCCAAGGTTCCCGCCTCCATAGATTGTTTTCGGATCTCATATTGATGCAACTCAGCTTCATCGATCTCTCTATTGGACTCCTCGACAACCTCATCGATGTGATCATTGAGTTCAATCATGGGCACCTTGTTACATTTTGTCGCGCTGGGTTTGGGGTGGTGTTCTCGGCCCATAACCAGTCCAGCTCTTCTGGCTAGGGGCCATCCAGTGTGTGGCTAGTGAAAGGATGTCCTGTATCGGCTGCCCATCTGCCCCATGGATGTTGCAACAAGTAAATAATCAACCATGGCTTGTGGTAATTGACAAAGATTACGATTGTGGGAGCAAATGCTTTATAGCTTTCTTTTGGGTGTCAAAGCTGGTGCAAATGCGTCACTGGGGAATTCCTCTACCTTTCCCTTGAACATACGAGACATCCTTTCCTTCATGGACTTCCCCTCAAAGAAGGCACCTCAGATGACATGGGTCGGGTGGTCTTCGCCAGTGAACTCAAACACTGGATGGGCCCGAGCTTGCAGCAATTGGAATCATCGTCTGAGGGCCACGTGCATGATGTGTTCGTGTGTCAGCCCTTGGTCATGTAGCTCGGCCACCTTGCGCGCCAGCTTCCCAACCGTCACGTACTCCTGTGGATAGTTCTTTGGGGTCCAGGAGTTGCACCTGAGTGGTGGGGTCGGGCTTAGTGGCGTGGTGATGCTAGACTGAGGTGGGTCTGGCAGTTGTACATCTAGGATGTAGAGACACTCCTCCCGCCACCTTATGTTTATCTCCACGAACTCCCCGGATTGTACTTGGAGTCTCCAACCCGACCGATGGTAGTCTCGCCGCATTCAGGTGACGTTTGTGTGTAGCTTGATGCATATTTTTTTGCCAGAAGTCGAAGTGTGGCTCACGACAAAGGAAAGCCCCCAACTATGTGATGTAGGGTAGAACCCTAGATGCCCGATCTTTCACGAAAGGAGCGGATTCCGCGAGGAACACAAAGAACACAAAGGGAAATCTCAAGGGAAACACGGGAGAAACACGGGAGAAATAACTCAAACCAACAAGATTTGGTCACACATATGCTAGATCCTCGAAACACAAAAGAGATACAAGATCCACGATCAACAAGGGATGATACAAGTGGCACGATCTTCTCCGTGAGGAGGTCTTGAGGGGTCTTCCCGTTAGGGGTCTTGAATCCACTTGGGGGATCTTCTTCGTAGAGGCCGTAAACTCCTAAGGAGAAGGGGATCAAGTGGATAGCAAAGCATCTCAATGAGCTACTACTTTGCTAACCCTAAAATGTAGGTAGGAGAAGAGTATATATAGTCTCGGGGCAAAAGGGTACACGGGCCTCAGCCCAAGTCAATGCGCACAGGTAGGGCCGGAAGTTCCGGGCGAGGCCGGAAGGTCCGGACGCCGGAGGTTCCGGGGAGGATCCGGACTAACCAGAGAGTTGGCACGGGAGAAGCTAGGCTGGCGTCTGGGGGCCGGAAGGTCCGGGCGGGCCGAGGTTCCTGGGGGCGGAAGGTCCGGGCCTTGTTCCGGGCTAACCAGAGAGTTGGCACACCCGGGCTGGTCCGCGTCGTCGGAGGCCGGAAGCTCCGGGTCGGCCGGAGGTTATGGGGGCCGGAAGTTCAGGGCTGGACAGAGAGTTGATGCATGTCTCTTCTTCTTTATCTCTCGGCTCCGTGGCTTGTGCGCTATACCTGATCACACATAGCGTCTCGGACTTAGGCAGTAGCCATGTCCTAGTCGAAGGAAAGGGGAACTCAAGTAGGAGTGATGTCACCTCGGATTGAATAGCACGAGCTCTTGCTCTTGTCACGGGTCCACTTGGAGCTTGGATAGTCGAGGTAGTGTCCATGGGGATGACCATGGGATGCTCCATCATCTCCCCCCCCTTGGGAAAGATCCGACCTCGGATCGAAATCCTGATCACCATGGTACGGGTAAAGATCTTTGACGTTGAATATGTCACTCACGGAGTACTTGTCGCGTGGGATGTCGATCTTGTAGGTGTTTTTTGTTGTATCATTCAAGCACCTTGAAGGGTCCATCAGCTCTTGGTAGAAGTTTGGACTTGCGTTCGTTGGGGAAGCGTTCCTTTTGAAGGTGTAGCCACACAAGATCTCCAATGTTGAATATCACGGGTTGCTTGTTGACGTTGAGCTTGGTCGCGAGTCGTTGTACTTGGCGCTCGATAGTGTGCCTTGTATCTTCATGCATCTTCTTGAGGTAGTTCACTCGGGCACTTGCGTCCATGTTGATGCGCTCTTGTAGTGGTAGAGGAAGAATGTCCAATGGGGACAACAGGTTGAAACCGTAGACGACCTCGAAGGGGGACTTTCCGGTAATCGAATGTCTTGCGCGGTTGTAGGCGTACTCGGTGATGGGTAGACACTCCTCCCACTCCTCGATGTTCTTGTTGATCAACACGCGAAGTAGAGTGGAGAGTGTTCGGTTTGTCACCTCCGTTTGGCCGCCGGTTTGAGGATGGTATGCCGATGAGAACAAAACCTTGATTCTGAGCTTAACGCATAGAGTATTCCAAAAGTAGCTCAAAAACTTGACGTCACGGTCCAAGACAATAGTCTTTGGGACTCCATGGAGGTGTAAGATTTCTCTACAAAAAAGATTTGCAACATGTGAAGCATCGTCTATGTTGTTGCAAGGAATGAAATGAGCCATCTTAGAGAATCGGTCCACAACAACAAACACAGAATCTTTGCCGTTTCTAGTTCTAGGCAAACCAAGCACAAAATCCATGTTAATATCTTCCCATGGGTGATATGGAATAGGAAGTGGCATATAGAGACAATGGGATTGAGCGTTAGACTTAGCTTTGTGGCATGTAGAGCATCGGTTGGTGAAGCGTGAGACGTCGCGGAACATCTTGGGCCAAAAATAGTTCTTGGAGAGCGTAGCGAATGTCTTGTCGCGTGCAAAGTGTCCCATTAGTCCTCCTCCATGAGATTCTTGCAAAAACAACAAACGAAGGGAAGACTCGGAATACATAGTTTGTTAGCTCTCATAAGATAATCATCTTTGATGTAATATCGCTCCCAAGATGTATGCGTCAAACATTTAGCATATGGGATATCAAAAGTAGGATCATGTGCATACAAGTCTTTTATGTGCTCAAAGCCAATGATATTCAATTCAAGTTTGGTAACAAGCATGCATATGCGGGAAAGTGCATCCACCACAACATTTTCCTTACCTTTGATGTACTTGATGACATAAGGAAATGACTCAATGAACTCACTCCACTTAGCATGACGCTTATTCAACTTAGTTTGACCCAAACATGCAAGACTCTAGCGGAGGTAATGCTCCCAAACATGCAAGACTCTCACTAAAGCATATAGCTCTTTGTCATATATGGGATAATTGAGTTGCACTCTGGAAAGTTTTTCGCTAAAGTAAGCTATGGGGCGCCTCTCTTGCATTAATACACCTCCAATGCCATAACCGCTAGCATCGCAATGGATCTCAAAAGGTTTATCAAAGTTGGGCAAAGCAAGCAAAGGAGCTTGTGTTAGCAAATTCTTAAGCTCATTGAATGTGGCATCTTGAGATGGTCCACAAACAAAGGGAGCATTCTTCTTACTCAAAGCATGTAAAGGTAAAGCAAAGGTGCTAAAATCCTTCACAAATCTATGGTACAAACCGGCTAAACCAAGGAAACTTCACACTTGTTGCAAATTTGTTGGTTGGGGCCAAGTTTTAATAGCATTGATCTTAGATTCATCTACATGAACACCCTTAGAAGACACAACGAAACCCAGGAAAACAAGCTTATCAACACTAAAAAGGCATTTGTCCATATTAGCATAAAGGCGCTCTTTCCTAAGGGTTTGCAACACGGTTCTAGGATGGGTGACATGATCTTTAAGAGATTTGATAAAGACAAGGATATCGTCAAAATAGACCACAACAAATACGCCAATATAGGGTCGAAGGACAAAATGCATGAGTCGCATGAAAGTACCGCAGATAAACCCATAGGCATAACAAGCCATTCATATAAGCCAAATTTGGTCTCAAATGCGGTTTTCCATTCATCACCTTCTTGGATGCGTATTTGATAGTAGCCACTTTTAAGATCAATTTTAGAGAAAATTGTGGCTCCGCTAAGTTCATCTAGCATATCATCTAGGCGTGGAATGGGGTAACGATAACACACGGTAATAGCATTGATAGGACGACAATCGGAACACATGTGATATGTACCATGTTTCTTGGGAACAAGGATTACCGAGACGGCACAAGGGCTCAAGCTTTCACGTACATGGCCTTTGTTGATGAGTTGTTGTACTTGCCGTTGGATCTCCTTGGTTTCCTCGGGATTGACGCGGTAGGGAGCCTTGTTAGGAAGGGGTGCTCCGGGGATGAGGTCGATGCGGTGTCCGATGCCTCGTAGTGGAGGTAGACCCGGAGGTAGCTCGTCGTGGAAAACATCTTGGAATTCCTTCAATGGAGAAGATAACACTAAAGGGAGATTGTGAGAGTTGTTAGTTTTGGGTGCCTTGTCCTTGCACAAAAGGACATAGTGCATGCCACTTGATGGGTTCTCACACACTTCTCTCATCTCACTTTTGGTGGCAAATAGGACTAAGTTTTTCTTGTCGCTCATCGTGGAGGCACTCAATTTGGGCTTATGGCGCTCACTCTCTTTTTGGTGGTTCGCACTCTCACTATTTTCTCCATGATGGGTGGCTTTCTTGTCGGCGATCACTTGGCTAGGAGACATAGGTCATAGCACATACTCCTTTCCCTTCATCTTGAAGCTATAGTGATTTGTACGCCCGTTGTGGATGACGCCTCGGTCAAATTTCCATGGCCGTCCAAGAAGGAGGTGGCAAACGGACATCGGCACGACATCACAATCCAAAGTGTCTTCGTATTCTCCGATCTTGAAGGAAACTTGCACCATATGCTCGACTTGGATAGTGCCGGAGTCACTTAGACATTGTACCTTGTAGGGGTGCGGGTGCTTCATCTTGACTAATTGGAGCTTGGAGCATATCTCTTCACTCGCCAAATTATGGAAACTCCCTCCATCGATGATGACCTTCACGGACCTTCCATTGATGCCGGCCTTGGTGTGGAAGATATGTCATCTTTGGTCTTCGTCTTGTTGATGTTGAAGTGTCAAGACCTTGGAGATAATGAGAGCGGGGCTCGAATCTTCGTCCCAAAAGACTTGATCATCTTCATCTTTGTTCACGCACTGGTGCATGGCCACTTGCTCAAGGGCTTCCAGCTCTCCTTCACTCATGGAGTCATATGTTCCGTCGTCATTGAGGATCATGGTGCGCTTGTTGGTACACTCAAAGGACTTGTGGCCTCGGCCGCCGCATGTGAAGCACTTGATGGAACTTGTCTTGACGGTGTCATCGGTTGGAGTAGATGATGATGAAGCTTTCGGCTTGAAGTTGCTTGTAGTAGGAGGACGACTTGAGGTTGTCGAAGTTTTCTTGGAACTTGACTTGTCGCTGTTGCTTTTATAGGGTGTTGGAGTCGTTGAAGCTTGGTTGTTGGAGAAGCTATAGGACTTGGAAGAGAACTTGGCATACCTAAAGTCATCTTGCACTTGCCGCTCCGCCTTGGTGGCTTGGTGCACTAGCTCGATGAGGTTGGAGTAAGGTTGGAAGTCGGCGATCTTCTTGATAGGATGATTGAGTCCATTCAATAAACGTGCCATGTTTTGCTCATCATCTTCCGTGGCATTGGCTCGTATCATGGCAATCTCCATTTCCTTATAGTACTCTTCAACACTCTTTGTTCCTTGCTTGAGGAGTTGGAGTTTCTTGAATAGGTCGTGGTTGTAGTAGGTTGGCACGAAATGTGCTCTCATGACATCCTTCATTTGTGCCCAAGTAGTGATTGGTGGTTCACCTCTTGCCACGGCGCTCAATGACTTGTTCCTACCATATGAGGACATAATCTTGGAACTCAAGGGATGCCATAGCGATCTTCTTGTCTTCCTCATAGTTGTGCAAACGGAAGATTTTGTCAACCTTCAATGCCCATGAAAGGTACTCTTCGGGATCATTGCTTCCGGTGAACTTGGGCATGGTGAACTTTAGCTTGCCGTAGCGTTTCTCTTCATTGTGTTGGGGTCGGGGATGATGATGACACCCTTGACGTGGAGTGTAATCAGCCTCATGTTGCTCTTGGAGTAGAGGATTCCCATTGTCTTGTTGCTCATGGTGAACTTGTGGTACTTGTCGAGCTTGTGGAACTTGTGGAGGAGCTTGAGGAACTTGATGGTGCAATCATGCTTGATAGTTCCTCTCTTGAATTTCCTCGTGAAGCGCTTCTTCTTGCTCATGAGTTTGTCGGTTGCGCGGCTACGTTGCGGCTTGTGTCTTGGAGGGCATGTTGCGCCTCAAGTGCTTGAGCTTCACACCATTGTTGTTGAAGATGTTGTGCCTCGGCATCTTCCTTGTCTTGGTGTTTCCGCGCTCGTTCTTCCTCTTGCTGGCATAGACATTGTCGTTCTTGTGCTTGCGCAAGAGTAGCTTGATTTTGACGATGTCGATGTTCTTGCGCTTGAAGTTGCTCTTGATGATCGGTGTCGTGTAGAGGATTGCGGTTTGCTTGACGATCTTGGTGTGCGGCTCGTCGAAGAGTGTTCGATGTAGGAGTACTTGAGCCGGAGATGGTGTCATCGGAGTGTCTACTGGAGCAGCTCCGTCTTGAGTGGGACGAAGAGGTAGAAGAGCAGTTGACCAACAAGGCACGAATCTCGTCCATTCTTGCATTGCTCTCTTGTTTTTGTTCGTTGAGCTTGTTGTCAAAGTAGTCTCTTGTATGTTGCTCCAAGAGGCGTAAGTCGGTGGCGAGATGGTCGATGCGGTCGCTCCTTGCTTATTGTTCTTGATGCAAAGCTCATTGTGCACCAAAGAGGTGGCTCTTTGTGACGTAGGAAGACATGTCGTCGTCTTGCTCGATGAAGAGTGGGTTGGTAGAAGAACTTGGGCTATCCATCATTGCCAGCAAATATGTGAGTGGGAGAAGGGGAAGAACTTATACCAAATGTACCTTGACCAATGTTGAGGGTGGATCAAAGATCACTCAATGATGTAACAGGGAAATAGCACAATTGGTACCAATTCTTGTCGGTTCTCACACCTACACAAATAAAGCTTATAGTGGAGCTCGTTTAGGATGGTGGCACAAAATTGATGCAATTGTTAGTGATACTCAATAATGTTGGAGAAGATTCGCAAATTTGCAATGCAACAAGTATACTGATAGCAAGATATGGTACACGAAAAAACACACACGGATAGATAAATGGGGTCGTGCAACCAAGAAATGAGCCAAAATGTGGAATCCACGAAAATGCTCTTGTTGCACAACACTAGAGAGATGCTAGCACGATTGCACAATAGGCGGATACGAAACTTGTGCACAACCTATAAAGAAAAAATGCAATGACTTCTATCCCAAGTATGCTATATGTATGGTATTTCTATGATATGATCCAAGATGATCAAGTATGACAATCTTAATGTAGTGTGATGCTATGGTTCTTGCTTAAAAGCTCTTTGCTTATCTTTTCTATTTTGCTTAAAAGCTTGTTTGGCTTTTTTTTTTCTCTTTTGAGCTCTTTTCCATGCAAAATTTATGAACCAAGGTAGCAATTGTGTATATGCTATGACAACCTTGTGGCACAAGAGATGATATCAAGATATGGATACCAATGATGATATGATATATGCAACGAGATGATGATCACTAATGTGCACAAGTGACGTTGCCGGCAATACTCAAAGGCTAGTCTCGATGGGTAAGCGACGCAAAAGGAAGGGTAAGGGGTTATTAATGTAATGGAAAGAATTACATGAAGTGTCGTCGAGGTTACCGTTCTTGCTTACGGTTGAGAGTGTAAAAATGATGTGATTGTTCTCGATGTCATAGTGCACGGTCTACAGTACGTCGGCGAAGATGTTGCTGCACGGTAGTTGGAGTTGTCGAAGTAGCGAAAGTCATCGAAGATGCGCAGACTTTCTGTCTAGGCCAGAAGTTCCGGGCAAGCAGAAGGTCCGGGGTCCGGAGGTTCCCGGTGTGGCCGGAAGGTCTGGGGGTCGCGATTCTGCAAGAACAGGGAATTGGGGATCGTGGATCCGGGCGGAAAAACTTCGGGAAAAACCCAAATCCGAGGGTGAAAAGAAAATTTTTAGGTGGATGGAAGGGTGGGGAAGCTAGATCTACGTGCCACACACGAAATCCACGAAGCAAATCCAAGAAAACTTCATCACACCAACAAATCACAAAAAGATTGGGAGGGCTATGTTTGTGGGGATTTTCTAAATTGGGACGAATCACAACAAAATTAGGCTAGAAAACAAAGAAGGAGGCTCCAAAATCATGATCAACGTGGCTCATGATACCAAGATGATGTAAGGTATAACCCTAGATGCCCGGTCTTTCATGAAAGGAGTGGATTCCACGAGGAACACGAAGAACACAAAGGGAAATCTCAAGGGAAACACGGGAGAAATCACTCAAACCAACAAGATTCGGTCACACATATGCTAGATCCTCGAAACACAAAATAGATACAAGATCCACGATCAATAAGGGATGATACAAGTGGTACGATCTTCTCTGTGAGGAGGTCTTGAGGGGTCTTCCCGTTAGGGGTCTTGAATCCACTTGGGGGATCTTCTCCGTAGAGGCCGTGAACTCCTAAGGAGAAGGGGATCAAGTGGAGAGAAAAGCTTCTCAATGAGATACTACTTTGTTTACACTAAAACGTAGGTAGGAGAAGAGTATATATATTCTCGGGGCGAAAGGGTACACGGGCCTCGGCCCAAGTCATTGCGTGCAGTAGGGCCGGAAGTTTTGGGTGAGGCCGGAATGTTCGGGCGCTGGAGGTTCCGGGCCAGGTTCTAGGGAGGGTCCAGAGAGTTGGCATGGGAGAAGCTAGGCTGGCGTCCGGGGGCCGGAAGGTCCGGGCCAGGTTCTGGGCTAACCAGAGAGTTGGCACGCCCGGGCTGGTCCGGGTCATCGAGGCTAGACGCTCTCGGTCGGCCGGAGGTTCCGGGGGCCGGAAGTTCCGGGGTGGACAGAGAGTTGACGACCGTCTCTCCTTCTTTAGCTCTCGGCTCCGTGGCTTGTGTGCTATACCTGATCACACATAGCGTCTCGGACTTAGGAAGTAACCATGTCTCTGTCGAAGGAAAGGGGAACTCAAGTAGGAGTGATGTCATCTCGGATTGAATAGTACGAGCTCCTGCTCTTGTCATGGGTCCACTTGGAGCTTGGATAGTCGAGGTCGTGTCCGTGGGGATGACCATGGGATGCTCCGCATCACTATGGGGGAAGGTGGTGGAGTTAAAGACCACAGAAATGAAGAAGACCCTTGAAGAAGGGGTGGATGGGAAATGCTAGCCCACGGAGCAGGAAGAGGACGAAGCATAC
Organism: Triticum aestivum; assembly: GCF_018294505.1. NCBI lineage: Eukaryota > Viridiplantae > Streptophyta > Magnoliopsida > Poales > Poaceae > Triticum > Triticum aestivum. Next base: position 159,901,788 of record NC_057808.1, on the reverse strand, counting down.
CCGCTCGCTGGCCTCCGAGTTGGGCTGGGCCACTGTGTTGGACCAAGCATTGCCTTCCTCGGCGGTCAGCGGGGCACGAGAAAAAACTACTTCCGACACTGACAAACATCCTGTATCGGAGAGCCGGTCCAGTTGCTCCTGCACGACATTGAAGGGCTTCTACTTCCCTTTGGTCAAGTAAGCGACTCTCTCCTTTGCAGGATCCACGGCAGAGGCTTTGCCGATGTTGGCTGGCTAGCCTTCCGTAGGCGGCATTCCCCGGCCATGAATCTATTGGTGGTAGTTGTGTGCATGGAGAGCAGCTCAAAAGTTGAGGAGAAATGGAGTGATTGGGTGTTTGACAGTGAGAGCGTGAGGAAGAAGATTGCAGGGGGGAATGGCGCAAAAAATTTATCCTAGTATGCCTTGGCCCTTATATAGTGAGTGAGGGAGATGAAATAGTTGCAGGCTATCCTACCGCATGGCGCATAATCCCCATGTGTCCCTCTTCCCGATGACGACATTAATTATGCGGAGGATCAAGGCATTGTCAATAAGACTTGAGAATCAGAGCGCTGATGGGACATGACATGGGTGGGGCCCATGCCTGTTCCCGCACACCACCTTGATCGTCAAAAGAGTGATGACATGTGATCTTGTGGGGCTGCTCAATAAGAGCAGTATGGCATGTCATAACTATTCGGTTAGTTGTTGAGCGAACGGCACAGGAACTTGGCCCACCAAGCGGTAGGGTGCGCAGGAAACCTTTCTTGTTCACAGATTGGTCAGCACCTTACACATTTTCAAGACCAAAGTGGTTTTCATCACCTCTGGAGAAGCTTGGCAGGAGGCCGGCTACGTGACAATACTGATTGGGGACGTTCCATCGAACCTGTTTTAAGACGATGATCGAAGACGACGTACAAGGTGAATGACCGGAAGTGCAACCAGGCTTGAAGACCGGTTCATGGGTTGTCGTTGGTGTCCTGGGCAAAGGGGTACTCGCCACGTCAGTTCCTGACCTGGTGAGCCAAGCTATGCCACCCTAGGTTGGTTCTTTCCTGGGTCACTTTTCGCAACCTATAGCCGATTACGTGGAGATTCCAGAAGACATGGAGTACAATCCTACGATGGAGCCATGGAGACTCTACCTCCACCAACATAACCGACCTAGTTTTGTAAACCCTAGGACCCCGCATTGTGTATATAAGAGGGTGGTCAGGATCAATGTAGATCAGATTTAATCCCTTAGTACTTTACATGTACTTGTATACACTCCAACGCAACAAAACTGAATTAGAAAGTTGGATATTATCTCCTTTGGAGAGCTTGAACCTGGGTAAATCTTGCCTCTTATTACCATCGTGACAAATCGCCTAGCTAGGACACCCTACCAAGGGAGTTGCCGAATTTAGCTCTGACACACCCCACTTCCTCTGCTACTCAAAGATGTCACAAGACTCCACATTATCTACCATATTGGTTAGGACATCCATGACCAGTTGGTAAAAAGGTGTCAAAAGAGGGCCGCCTTGCCACAATCCCCGAACCTACCATATGCACCTATCGGAATGCCCATTTATCAGGACTAGTTCTCACCGATGATAGAGATAGAGCAGCCCACACATGCCATTGACGGACAAATCCTATTTTCTCCAGAACTTGAAGAAAAAATGGCATAGAAACCGATAGCTATATGTAGTTCTAGGAATATCAAAGACGTTTTGCGGTTGTGGAAAGATCTGCAGATTGACTGGCGAGCATGAAGTAGTATTTAATTGCCCCACCCCAGATGAATACTCTTTGATATTTAGCAACTAACTGGTCAAGGTTGAGGGTCATGAACACCAAAATCCTTCATAAATATTTTTCCAACCTAAGAACAAGACTAATAGGCCTAGAATCACAATAGTCCACTACCCCATCTTGGTTTGGCTGTAGGGATGTCAAATCTTGGTTAAGCACATGGAAATTTCCATCATACATACACGTAATATCATTAATTGCCACCATTATATCCATTTTGACGATCAACCAGTAGGTATGAAAAAAATGAGTAGAGAAACCCGTTTGGTACTAGAACTTTGTCGGGGGCTCTTGATCAAGCGCCAAATTTCATCTTCTTTAAATTCCATTTCGAGTGAAGAGAGATCAACGACCGGCAAATAAAACACATAAAATTAATGGTCTTCAACTTCTCCCTGGGCCTACCAACAAGATTCACAATGCACATGTCTGTGTGCCCCTCTATGTAACATTATCTTCTTCACCAAGTGGTGGCAGCAACACAAGGTTACTTCGGATAGGTGGCACTCCTCAAGTATCGATTCTCCACTTTGCGAGGGGGTAACCTTGGTCTAAAGCTTTAATGGTTGCTTGTAGCAATGGTGGTATTTACACACTGTCTCCTTGCTATTGGAACATAGGAATGAGAACTCGGGATCTCAGCTTTAGTGATTGAATCTAACAATGACGACACTGCGCATTATTTCCTTCTTGGAGGTTTTGCTTCCAGAGAACCTTTCTCATAGTTTGCATGTCATCAAGGATGGTGGATTGTGTAATTGGTCACATAGAATTTTATTATTGATCCTTTCTCTTTTCTGTATATTAGTGTACACATTCTCAAAGTCTCAAAGTAGGTCATAATATTTTTAACATTGCAAATGCCTAGTGTAATTGTAATCATCTTGATATTAATATATGAGACTTTGTTGAAAAACAAGAATATTTCCAACTGTACAATTCAACATAGTTTGGTAAATTGTGTCTCATTATTGTTCTTGTAATCATTAATTGAGCAGTAGGGGCTAAACACAATTTTGGTCTAATGTTAATTCCAAATAAGATAACTCGTTGTTGTCGAGACCATGCATTCGGCTCACAAGTCGCATGATGGTTCCAATTAGGAGCTAGTCACTAAGCTAAAGCATAACTTATTTTGTGTAAGTTAGGTTTCTCAACTAAGCATGATGATTGTTGTTGGAAACCATACAAATCACTATTATTAGGGAAATGCAAGAAGGATGTCATGCTATGTTTGAAATTAGTTCACCCTCTTATGATGGGGGTTCTCCTATGTGAATGTACTATATATCTTGCACTATAAACATTTGTGTAAACAATTTTATATGAACATGTGAACACCTCACGAAATCCAAACATAATTGCTATCAACATGGTATAGATTATTGTTGAAGTCTGCAATGGCACAATATCTGTACATTGTCCATACACTAAGGATGCACACAGCCAAAAAGGGATCAAAATAAGAATAGCACAAGAAAAAAAATCCGGCAGGAGCAATGACACAAAACAACCAAACCATCAGCAACATCTCCATCACAATTAACAACACATAAACTATAAAAGAATTCTCAGACAACAACACCTTCAGGAAAGGTATGACTGGTAATCCCCAAGTGCAAGGAATCATCGTAGCAATTTCCAAAGGTGGAAGTGATAAGTATTTAGTGTCGAACCCACAAGGAGCTAAAGGTAAGATCAATATTCTCTCAAGTCTTATCTGCCACTAATACGAGTCTACGTACACCGAACGTTTGCTTCCTTCTAGAAACGAGAAATACAACTACGTTGTGGATATGAAGAGGATAGTTGTGCATGATAACGAAGAACTAAAATATAAAATAGGTGTTGTTAACATAAAGTTAGAATATATTACTATATATTATAAATAGCGAGTGTGGAATAATGATGGATCGGTGTGCAGAATTATCGTAGGCAATTGTTAACAAGATTGATAATCATTATTGCAATTTAATATGAGGGAGAGGCATAGGCTAACATACTTTCTCTACTTGGATCATATGCACTTATGATTGGAACTCTAGCAAGCAACTGCAACTACTAAAGATCATTAAGGTAAAGCCCAACCATAGCATTAAAGTATCAAGTCCCCTTTATCACATACGCAACAACCCCCTTACTTGGGTTTAAGCTTCTGTCACTCTAGCAACCCACTATAAGCGAATCATGAACGTATGGCAACACCCTACAGCGGGAATCCTTCATGTGTGCGCGGCACGGAAAGCACCATAGCACAGCACCAATATAAAACATACAACTCAAACAAATATAGATCATCAATCAACTGAAAAGGAAAAAGAAATCTACTCAACAATCATAGGATGGCAACACATCATTGGATCATAATATGTGGCATAAAGCACCATGTTCAAGTAGGGGATTACAGCGGGTGCGTGAGAGTGGACCGTTTAAAAGAGATGAGGAAGGTAATGAAGATGGTGATGTTGATGAAGATGATCACCACGGCGATGGTTCCCACGGCGGCACAACGGCGACACCGAGAGAGAGGGGGAGAGAGTCTCCCCCTTGTGCTTCCTCCTTCAAGGCATCCCCCCTAGATGGGGATAGGTTCTCCATCTGGTCCTTGGCCTCCATGGTGATGATGGCCCCCTCCAGCTTCCTCCTCCATGGCCTCCGGTGATGATGGCCCCTCCGGCAGGGTGCCCGAGAGGGGCTAGATTGATTTTGCGTGGCAATAGAGGCTTGCAGCGGCGGAACTTCTGATCTAGGGTTCTTTTCGAAGGTTTGGGTATTTATAAGAATTTTTGGCGTCGGTCTCACGTCAAGGGGGTGCCCGAGGGGCCCACAAGCCCAGAGCACCCCCTAGGGGGTAGGGCACGCCTAGAGGGCTTGTGGATGTCCAGTTCTTGGCCTAGCTCTTGTGCTTCGGGGGTCTCTTTTGGTCCGTAAAAAATCTCCGTAAATTTGCAGCCCATTCCGAGAACTTTTATTTCTGCACAAGAAACGACACCACGGTAGTTCTGCTGAAAACAACGTCAGTCCGGGTTAGTTCTAATTAAACCATACCAAAACCATATAAAATTGTTGTAAACATGGCATGAATACTTCATAAATTATAGATATGTTCGAGACATATCATCATCCCCAAGCTTAATTCCTGCTCGTCCTCGAGTAGGTAAATGATAAAAGAAATAATTTATGAAGTGTGAATGCTAGCATAGTGCATAAATTTGATCAATGATAGTTCCAAACACGTTTTCTAGCATCATTATATATCATAAATAGTAGCTCATCTCATAAAACTTCTCGTGATCAAGTAACAAGCTATTCACATGTTAAAGTATAGACCATAAAGTTTCTTGAAAACTAACAAACTATGCTTTCAGTCACCAAACAATTGCAATTCATCTTATTTTCAGGAAGGGTCTATGTAAGAACTTTGATTAAGCAGATTCCAAATACTCAACTATCATATAGTCTTCCATGATTGCTAACACTCAAAGCATACTTTTAGAACAAACAGCATCCATCGAACACAGAGAAAGATATGGACTTAATGTTTCGCCTCTGAACTTATTTATCATATAGGTAATTGTGAAAAATAATAATTCATGATCAAATATATTTGAATGGCCATATATGCTTGGATGTTTTCCCACCACATGATGCTTTCCAACTAAAAAATAAATGAGGTTGAACTAAGAAGGAATACTATTGACTCTTGCATAAAAAGTAAATACATGAAAGTAAAAGATAGGCCCTTCACAAAGGGAAGCAGAGCTTGTCATGCGCTTTTAAGTTTTGAATGTGCAAACCCTTAATTCAAAGGAACGTCATGTTGTATTGCCCTTTGTGATAGCAAACTTTATTATGCAGTCCGTCGCTTTTATTTCTTTAACAACACAAGTTCGTACAACGCTTATTTTCCCTTACAATAAAAGGTCATACATATTTAGGAGCAATCTCTATTGCTTTTTGCACCGATGACAACTTACTTGAAGGATCTTATTCGCTCCATAGGTAGATATGGTGGACACTCATGGCAAGAAACTGGGTTTAATGGTTTTGGATGCATAAGTATTATCTCCACTTAGTACAATTTTTTGGCTTGCAAAAGATGCTAAGCAAGCACCACATGTTGGAGGATCCATAACAATATAACTTTTATACAAATATACCCAAACATAACTCATTACGTTTTCTTCCTTGTCCAACTTCAACTAATTTGCTCAAGTTTGAAAATAATTATTGGGGCTCACAATCATAGAAGATGTCCAAGATAGTATAATTATATATGAAATCTCTCTTCCTTCAATATTCTTTCATGAATTGTTCAAGTGACCAATGCGGTGTTTGCTAACTTTCAATAAATTTTACCACCAATACTTCTTATATGTGAAGTCATTACTCCCCATGGGATAAGCATATACAACATATATAATTTCAGATTTATGATATTCAATTCATTCAACCATTTACTCATAGGATATAAGTGAACCACGAGAGTAAATGACAAAACTACTCCAAAAAGATATAAGTGAAGATCAATGTGTAGTCAAGTAGTTAAATAGCCATGTGAGGACTCCCTCTCATTAAAGATTTCAGATCCAAAGATTTTATTCAAACATATAGTAAAATGAAAATACGCTCCAAGCAAAACACATATCATGTGACAAATAAAAATATAGCTCCGAGTAAGGTATACCGATAGTTTTGAAGACGAAAGACGAGATGCCTTCCGAGGCATCCCAAGCTTAGTTGATTTTATATTCCTTGAATTTTATCTTGGGGTGCCTTGGGAATCCCCAAGCTTAGGGTCTTGTCACTCCTTATTCTCCTCATATCGATATCTCACCCAAAACTTGAAAACATCAATCGAAGAAAACAATAACGAAACTTTGTGAGATGGGTTAGTATGATAAAAAAATCATTCACTTGGGTAATGTCAAAGACAAGATTCATAATTGTTTCCACATAATTCCTACTGTACTATATAATTTCCACAATTATATTAAGCAATATAAGCCATAGAAACTATAAAACAAGCAAACTATGCATTAAGGGCAAAATCTGTCAAAAACAGAACAGTCTATAATGATCTGAATACTAGCCAAACTTCTGTTACTCCAAAAATTCTGAAAACTTAGGACAACCTAGGAAATTTGTATTTCAATCTTGTGTAAAAAATGCAGATCAAAAGCACACTTCTATGATTTTTTAAAATTCTGGCAATGAGCGCAAAATTTTATGTTTTTGCACAGAATCAAGTCAACTATCACCATAGATCATCCCAAAGGTCTTACTTGGCACTTTATTGAAAAAACTATAAAACATGATTACTACAGTAGAATAATCATTATAACACACAAAAACAATAGGGGTAAATATTGGGTTGTCTTCCAACAAACACTTTTCTTTAATGCCTTTTTAGCTAGGCATGATATTTTAATGATACTCTTCCAAGACCAATTCCGATGATAATTCTATTCATACTCTAAAAGATATAAGTGAAGTTCATAGAGCATTCTACAATCAATATAGATTGACCAATATCCAAGCTCAAAATATATAAGTGAAGCACACGAAGCATTTTATAAAACCATACTTAAAAGATTTAAGTGAAGCACAAAGAGCATTCTATAACGCCTTACTAAAAATTTAAGTGAAGCACATGAAAAATTCTATACATCAATTAAGGACTATCTCATACTAGCATGGTGCATAAAGGAAAAGAAAAAAAACAAACACTAAAGACGCATATCATGTGAACAAAACAAAAACCGAGAGATACCAATAATTGTTGAAGAAGAAAGATGGGATGTCAACCGGGGCATCCCCAATCTTAGATGCTTGAGTATCCCTGAAATATTTACTTGGGGTGCGTTGGGAGTCCCCAAGCTTGAAGTCTTACCTCTCCTTATTCCTCTTATATCAATAACTCCTCGATCTTCGAACACTTCATCCACACAAAACTTAACGAAAAACCCTTGTGAGATCCGTTAGTATCATAAAGCAAATCACTACCTTTAGGTACTGCTGTAAACTCATTCCAATTTCATATTAGCATTATATCTACTTTATTCCAACTTCACCATGGTTCATACCCCCCGATACAACCCATAGATTAATCAAAATAAGTGAACAACACATAGAAAACAGAATCTGTCAAAAACATGACAGTCTATAGCAATCTGGAAACTTCGTAGACTTATGTAGTTCCAAAAATTTGGAAAAATTAGGACAAAATAAAAAAATTGTATAGCAGTACTGTGTAAAAATTTCAGAAACTTTTGAGGTTCCAGTAAAAAATGTAAATTCACGCACTATAGCCAAAGTGTCTGTTTTTGCACCGCACATAGCAAATAAGCAATCTAATCATCCTAGAGCCAAAACTTGACACATTATTTTTTAATACAATGGATATATACAAGGGGATAATGATGTTTGAGAAAATTCCATGAAAAATTCTACATTGTTTCCATGAGCATGAACACAAGTGTTCATGGTCGACCCTCGCTTCTCCAATGCATAACCTTCCAATCACTTCTCTTTTTAAAAAAGTTTTTAGGCATAAGAGGCAAGTAATTTTTTTTGTATTTTGCATTCTTTAAAAAATTGTTTGTTTCACCCACAACTAAAGAAAAAAAAACAAAATGGAAAACAAAATCTACTTAGTGAAGAAAGCAAACAAGCACACACAAGAATATCAACCCCACGCTATTGTTCCCTGGCAACGACGCCAGAAAAGAGCTTGATAATCCCCAAGTGCAAGGAATCATCGTAGCAATTTCCAAAGGTGGAAGTGACAAGTATGGAGTGTCGAGCCCACAAGGAGATAAAGGTAAGATCAGTATTCTCTCAAGTCCTATCTGCCACTAATACGACTCTACGTGCACCGAACGTTTGCTTCCATCTAGAAACGAGAAATAAAACTACGTTGTGGGTATGAAGAGGATAGATTTGCATGATAACGAAGAACTAAAATATAAAAATAGGTGATGTTAACATAAATTTAGAATATATTACTATATATTATAAATAGCTAGTGTGGAATAATGATGGATCGGTGTGCGGAATTATCCTAGGCAATTGTTAACAAGATCGGTAATCTTTATTGCAATTTTATACGAGGGAGAGGCATAAGCTAACATACTTTCTCTACTTGGATCATATGCACTTATGATTGGAACTCTAGGAAGCATCCGCAACTACTAAAGATTATTAAGGTAAAACCCAACCATAGCATTAAAGTATCAAGTCCCCTTTATCCCATACGCAACGACCCCCTTACTCGGGTATAAGCTTCTGTCACTCTAGCAACCCACTATAAGCAAATCATAAACGTATTGCAACACCCTACAGCGGGAATTCTTCACGTGTGCGTGGCACGGAAGGCACCATAGGACATCACCAAAATAAAACATACAACTCAAACCAATCTAGATCATCAATCAACCCAAAAGACAAAAGAAATCAACTCAAAACATCATAGGATGGCAACAAATCATTGGATCATAATATGTTGCATAAAGCACCATGTTCAAGTAGGGGATTACAGTGGGTGCGGGAGAGTGGACCGCTTAAAAGAGATGAGGAAGGTGATGAAGATGGTGATGTTGATGAAGACGATCACTGCGGCGATGGTTCCCCTAGCGGCACTCCAGCGACACCGAGAGAGAGCGGAAGAGAGTCTCCCCCTTGTTCTTCCTCCTTCATGGCCTCCCCCTAAATGGGGATAGGTTCTTCCTCTGGTCCTTGGCCTCCATGGTGATGATGGCCCCCTCCGGCTTCCTCCTCCATGGCCTCCGGTGATGATGGCCCACTCCGGTAGGGTGCTAGAGAGGGCCTAGATTGATTTTTTGTGGCTACAGAAGCTTGCAGCGGCGGAACTTTCGATCTAGGTTCTTTTCGAAGGTTTGGGTATTTATAAGAATTTTTGGCATTGGTCTCACATCAAGGGGGGGTGCTCGAGGGGCCCACAAGCCCGGGGCACCCTCCCTAGGGGGTAGGGCGCGCCTAGAGGGCTTGCGGACTCCTCATCCACTTCCTAGCCTAGCTCTTGTGCTTCGGGGGTCTCTTTTAGTCCATAAAATATCACAGTAAATTTTCAGCCCATTCCGAGAACTTTTATTTCTGCACAAAAAACGACACCACGGTAGTTCTGCTGAAAACAACGTCAGTCGAAAATCATATAAAATTGTTGTAAACATGGCATGAATACTTCATAAATTATAGATATGTTGGAGACGTATCAATGGCACGCAAGCACCGTCGTTATTGGATCAATAGTGAACCATGGAAGAAATACAGAAGATTAGATGGATGTATTCATCTTAACAAACACACGTAAATCACAAAATAGTATTGTCCTCGTGCTTCTATCAATTGTATGTTTCCACCTTGTTTGTTAAGATTTACCTTTTTTGCACGCCAACTCAAAAGAAAAGTGCATCTATAATTAAGCGTTTTCTGGGAACGCAATCACAACTGGAGGAAGCTATGAATGCGTCACTACAAAATAATTATTGTATTTTATAATCATTACTCCCTTCTCATTTATGCCAAACATTTGGTTGTGATGAACTTTGCTAGACATTGTTTTTTTTTCTTTATTGCACATGTTTCTAGCTACTCTTTTAATCACATTTAGGGTATAACATCGAGGTTTATAAACCAGTTGTTGATTGTTCAACTTTGTACTCTAGTATTTGAGTCCATCAATTTAGAAACATGAAACTTCAAATGCATTAATACAACATACATATCGGTCGGCACATTTTTAGTTCAAACTACAGTTAGAATATACAGAGTGCATTGGGACCTTCATTTTCAAGCAATAGAAAATCATTAGAAGTGTAATTACATCGAACTACTTTCGATGGAAATAAAAAATTTATCACCATTTTCATTTTGGCATATTTTAAAATTTGGTTGGAAGCATGTCAAGACATTTTTATTTGGAAACATAGTGAGACATAGACACAAACAACACACACATACACACACAAGCAAACAAACAAAAACACACATAGACCAACATACATGCTCATCCCTACGAACGCACAACGCACCTCTATGAGAATATATGAAACACCGCATCAATAGATATTGAGATTGATGAAGGCACGACATGCACCTCCTTGTTGAGGGACTAGTCATACCATTGAAAGAAGAGTGTCGGGAAGTCTGAATAAATAAGGAAATATGCAAGTAGACAAACCAAGTCTAGAACTTAAATAAGTGTAATGTGTGGCCAACCACGCCAAGTCTAGAATATAAAGAAGGGTAAGCTAATTTACCAAAAGGAACCTAATCATTTAAATGTCCCAACCTTTTCAAGTTCTCTTACAAACATGGGGGGGGGGAGGTAATCCAAATATGCATTATCACGTTGTCGATTAATGTGAAGGATCATTTTAAGAATTGGTGTCACATCTTTCAGGTATATGTTTGTTTTTTCAACCACTTGGACCAGTTAGTGGAAACTAATATCACGGCCGCTACTAGATAAAAAATTGTAGTGTAGGAAATAAATCAATCACCCTTTCAGATTTTTGGCATCCCACCATCTACATAACTAAACTGGAAAGATTTGTTTGATCGAAATTTTGCGTCATCATAAGTAAAGAGTTCATTCGTTAAAGAAAATCTCATGAGTCATGATAAAAATTCTAATTTGTAAAATTTCTTGGGCGTAAATGATACTTTACCTTGCTGCTTAAACAAGTGTAACATAGTGGCATCCCCGCAAATCCACATTGACATGAACTATCTCTATATCAAATGCAGTTAGAGATTACTTGTCGAGGTCACAACCTTCTCCCGGTGATGACATTGCGGCACGTGCGAGACACTATTTGGCGGCCCCCACCAGCAGAGGATGCAGAAATTTTGCGAGTCCCTGGCTCGCCCAGCACGAACCAGGTCATGACATTGCATTATGGCAGGAGATAACACTTGAAGAATGGAACACATATAGACACAACTATCTTTTTCATACTGTAATTACTTTTTCACTAACCGCAGCCACTGATACCCTCTTTTCCCCATTTCCTAACACCTAATCTTCACTAAGATTTTTAGCATCCCATTTTTTTCACTAACCCCCAATTGTAAGTGTACTTGAGAAATATGAGAAATGATTTATTTCTTATTTATTTAACTACAATATATTAAATTTGTTCCCATGCTCTACATTTGTTCAGAAAACGGAAGTTTCATAGCATCAGATGGTCTTTCAAGGTTTTAACAACATATTTTCAACAGAACATAAATAAAAGGAAAGATTGAAAGATAAGGAAGGCACAATATCCAACACGACTGCAATGTAGCACAATGGAGAGATCATGAAGCAGCATCTTGTAGTATTCAAAATCAATGAAAGATATTGAAAAGAGAAAGTAGGAAGTCAACATCATGGAGAAAGAAGTGCCAACTATTACTACCAAGTGAATACACAGTTCAGAGCCATACAACCAAGCATACAGAGTATGGCATGTGCTTTAGTACACCCTCTTTTAAAAGGTTTAAAACTTCGATGTAGATGAGTGGTTGAGATTAAAACTTACCTCTTGACAAAAATAGTATGATACTCTTTTATAAAGGTGGCATTGTAGTGTTTATTCCACGGGTAAATCTATGGCCCAACTATATACGTTCTCTTCATCTCTTACATACACAATAACCTCCGTCTTAAAAATTGAGCCGTCCGGTCCGAACTCGCACGACCATTGGATGCACCCTTCCCTGATTTTCCTTTAGTCATGTAGTTGCACACTCCCAATCCCTCCCATAACCGCATCTCCACTCCGCCTTGCACACAATGCACACCACTATGCGAGCTCGTCGCACCATGCGGTTTGCTCATATCATCCCCCAAGGCCGCACTAGTAACACCACCCAACAGCGAGCTCACGCAGGTCCATCGCCCTAGTTGCAGCATGTTGTCCAACTTATCTTGTCCTCCCAATGCTAGTCGCAACATGGGCCGACCCCAGTGGCAGCGTCCCTTGTGACGCCCGGATAGTTAAGCTACAGTAAACCTCTGCTAATGAGGCCACGTCACCACAATTAGTATTGTTAGTTTCACGATGATTCAATCCCGTTCGAATTCAAAATTCAAACTCAAGTCAAACGGTAAAAGTTTTCAAACATTAAAACTAAAATGTTCTATTTGTGACAAATAATCCCTAGCTAATAATGGTGAAGAAACCCCATTTTTATAAAATGTTTAAATACCCTTAGGTGAATAAAACGGTAGCAAAAACCAATATTTAAATGCTTTTATAATTAACAAAATACTAAACTAAATTGTTTTGGGGTAAAACCTTTTGTTGTAGTGGGTTTTAATGTATTACTAAATTAGGGATCATTTTAATATTAGATGAAAACTAAATGAAAGAGAAACTAGAAATAAAACAGAAAAGAAAAATAAATAAAAAGTAAAAAAAAAAAAAAGAAAGGAAAAGACCCCCCCCGCTGGGCCTCGGCCCAGCTGGCCACTGGGCCACCAGGCCAACGCCAGGCCGGCCCACCCGCTGCCTACTAACCCACTCCCCCTCCCACCGTAACCCTAACCGACACCCATTCCCCCCACGATCCCCACTCCCCCTGGATCCACTCCTCCCTCTCCCTCCCACTGGATCGGCGCCGCCGCGGCAACCCGTCGCCCGAAGCCGTCCCCGGCGCCACCGGACCTCGTCAGCGCCGCCCCGACCGCGTCACCTCCTCCGTTCCCTCCCTGACCTGGCCGCCTCCTCGCCGCGACGCTGACGCTGCCCGGGACCCCGCCGCAGGAGCCACGTCGCCGGAACGCTCCCTTGTCTCCCCCCCGAGCAGCCACCTCAAGCCTCGCCGCTTGTTCCCCTGCAACGTGGGGTGAGGAAGCCCCCTCCTCCTCTCTCTCTCCCCTCTTTGACCCCGCGCCCGTGGCGTCCTCGCCGGCGATGACCGCGCCCCGCTAGCCCGCGCTCAGGCCGCCCCGTGCTCGCGCCCCACCGGCTGCGTCCACTGCCCCGCCGTGGTCGCGCTCGGTCCGCGCCGTAGCTCGTCACACCTGCGACGGCCCTGCCCCTCGCGCCCGCACGCGCTCACCCAGTTGAGGCCGTGCCGCCGCGCCCCTTTGCCGCCCTCCACCGCTGCTGCCGCGCCCCGACGCCGCCCCGCCGTGGCATCGCCACTGCCACCTCCGGCGGTCGGCCTCGTCGTGCCCTACTGTTGCCGGCGCCCCCCTCGTGGTCTGGGCAGACGCCCAAATGGGCTGGGCACCCGGCACCCTTTACACCCGCACCCTGTGCCCGTTAAGCCCCCGGGTCGCTGACGAACGGGGCCCACCAGCCCCAGAACGTTTTTATAAAAAAAAGAATTAAAAAATATAATAATGAAAATAATTAATTAATTAATTAAAGAATTAATTAACTTAATTAATTTTGATTAATTAAACTAAACTACTAATTAAACTAATTAATCATGATTAGTTAGTATAGTCAATGACGAGCGGGACCCACATGTCAGGTTGACCAGTCAACCCCTGTTGACTGCTGACGTTAGCGTGACATCATGCTGATGTCATAAATCCAGTTTCGAATTAAGTTAAATAATTAATTAAATTCTAGAAATTAATAAATTCTTTTGAAAATCATATCTTTTAATCCGTAACACGGATTAAAATGTTTTCTACATGAAAGTTGCTCAGAAAAATCCAACGAATCCGGATACGCAGCCCGTTCGTCCGCCACACATCCCTATCATAGCAAACACGCAACTTTCCCCCTCTGGTTCATCTGTCCGAAAACGCGAAACACCGGGAATACTTTCCCGGATGTTTCCCCCCTTCGTCGGTACCACCTCCTACCGCATTAGGGCACACCTAGCCCCGCGCATTGACATGTCTTCCATCGTCATGCTTATCTTTGCATTATATTTATTGTTTCTTCCCCCTCTTCTCTCGTTAGACACCGAGACCGACGCCGCTGCTACCCAGTATGAATACGGTGTTGACGACCCCTCCTTCTTGCCAAAGCAACCAGGCAAGCCCCCCCTTGATCACCAGATATCGCCTATTCTTCTCTATACTGCTTGCATTAGAGTAGTGTAGCATGTTACTACTTTCCGTTAATCCTATCCTGATGCATAGCCTGTCATTGTTGCTACAGTTGTTACCCTTACCTGCTATCCTACTGCTTAGTATAGGATGCTAGTGTTCCATCAGTGGCCCTACAATCTTGTCCGTCTGCCATTCTATACTACTAGTCCGTGATCACTTCGGGAGGTGATCACGGGTATATACTATATACTTTATATACATGACACATATGGTGACTCAAGTCGGGTCGGCTCGTTGAGTACCCGCAAGTGATTCTGATGAGGGGGCTGAAAGGATAGGTGGCTCCATCCCGGTAGGGGTGGGCCTGGGTTCCTGACGGCCCCCGACTGTTACTTTGTGGCGGAGTGACAGGGCAGGTTGCGACCACCTAGGAGAGAGGTGGGCCTGGCCCTGGTCGGCGTTCGCGGATACTTAACACGCTTAACGAGATCTTGGTATTTTATCTGAGTCTGGCCATTTGGTCTATACGCACTAACCAACTACGCGGGAACAGTTATGGGCACTCGGCGTCATGGTATCAGCCGAACCTCTTCTTGACGTCAGCGACGGAGCGGCGCGCGCCGGATTGGACTGGAACGCCTGCTAGGCTAGGTCTTCTTCCGGCCGCGTACGCAACATGCAGGTGTGCAATAGGCGATGGGCCCAGACCCCTGCGCGCATAGGATTTAGACCGGCGTGTTGACCTCTCTGTTGAGCCTAGGTGGGGCTGCGACGTGTTGATCTTCCGAGGCCGGGCATGACCCAGAAAAGTGTGTCCGGCCAAATGGGATCGAGCGTGTTGGGTTATGTGGTGCACCCCTGCAGGGAAGTTTATCTATTCGAATAGCCGTGTCCCTTGATAAAAGGACGACCCGGAGTTGTACCTTGACCTTATGACAACTAGAACTGGATACTTAATAAAACACACCCTTCCAAGTGCCAGATATAACCCGGTGATCGCTCTCTAACAGGGCGACGAGGAGGGGATCTCCGGGTAGGATTATGCTATGCGATGCTACTTGGTGAACTTACCATCTACTCTCTTCTACATGCAGCAAGATGGAGGTGGCCAGAAGCGTAGTCTTCGACAGGATTAGATATCCCCTCTTATTCTGGCATTCTGCAGTTCAGTCCACTGATATGGCCCTTTACACATATACCCATGCATATGTAGTGTAGCTCCTTGCTTGCGAGTACTTTGGATGAGTACTCACGGTTGCTTTTCTCCCTCTTTTCCCCTTTGTATACCTGGTTGTCGCAACCAGATGCTGGAGTCCAGGAGCTAGAGATCCCGAGGATGATTCTACGTGGAGTTCGGCTTCGAGGAGTAGTTAGGAGGTCCCAGGCAGGAGGCCTTGCCTTTTCGATCGTTACTACTTTTCTGCTAGCCTTCTTAAGGCAAACTTGTTTAACTTATGTCTATACTCAGCTATTGTTGCTTCCGCTGACTCGTCTATGATCGAGCACTTGTATTCGAGCCCTCGAGGCCCCTGGCTTGTATTATGATGCTTGTATGACTTATTTATATTGTAGAGTTGTGTTGTGATATCTTCCCGTGAGTCCCTGATCTTGATCGTACACATTTGCGTGCATGATTAGTGTACGGTCGAATCGGGGGCGTCACATCCCCGACGCTGGTTCCAGCACATAGAGAGGCCACTATCGCAGCATATCGTCAGGCTGTTTCCTGCACATCATGACCGTAGTCAAAGCGTCTCTGTACACCTGTTACATCACGTGGGTGACGTAATTGTAGCAACGTCGGGGGTCGGTTCTAGCATCTCGCGCCTTATCCTAGCAAGAGGTAACCGCCGTTCCAGAACCACCCCTCATCAAATGCAATTCCAGGCATAGCTAATTGCAGCCCGCAGCTAAGATAATTCCAATATCCCATGCCACCCATCGTAGCATAGTGTCATCACCGTTCTAGCATGACGGCATGGGCTTGCAGGAGCTCCCCTCGCAGGTCCAGCTCCACATGCAGGTGGTTGGAGCAGGTAGCCTTGGCGATTTAAGCATGGTGCCTCCCTGGCATAGAGTGCGCAACAAGACATAGCGGTCGTCGCGCACGCGGACATCAATGTCACGCCACCAGTTGAAGTTGTTGGTCGTAGGCCATCCTCGATGGTCACACCATGGTCGTCGGTGGGTCCCAATGGCAGCCCCAAGGGTCCCCGTGGCAGCGCCAGATGTGGCAATAGTAAAGCATCGCGACTCGTAGAGGACTGAGCTAAATTTGCGGCAGCGCACGTGTTTGTACAACCGAAAGTAACCCTAATTATTATAGTGGCCATTATTATTGTTTATGCATCATCGTGGCATCATCAACATTGCATCGGCAGCACATTGCCTTTATACCGTATTATGGGGTGTTTTTATTGAACTTATAACCCTATTTTATTTCATGGTTCTCCAGAAACGTGAATAGTACCCCTAGTCATCTGACCTTCTCCTCGCAGACCAATTAGACACTTCGCACATGGTGGTGCGATGCGATTCAAATTATTTTACAAATGGGAATTAAATGTTCTCAAAATGAGTCAAAAGTTTGCGTGTTATCTTGTTACAGTATATCAAGGCTGCATTCCAAATTTCATCCGAATAGGAGTCGATTTTATACCTGAAAGCTTGAATATATGAGGTGTAGTAGTGAATTAAATAAATAAACGGTTTTTGCTAAATGAAATGGCATGGACTATTTTTCCTATTTCCTAAATAGCCCAACCATCTAGCACAACCTACTTAAGCCATCCCACCCTTTCGTATATGAATGATCATTCCCTAGCAAAAATGACAGGTTCCATAGATCAAATTAGGATTCCTAGTCCCCAATCTCAAATGACCCTCTTATCGGATGAACGTTGACGAGGAGGGGTGACATTTACGAATGTTTTGATGGTAGTTTTAGTTATTTGAGGGTTACCTTTTTTTCAGAACAGCATGACAACTTTTGCAAAAAAGATATTTTTTAAACAAAAACAAAGAGAAACTACCATCATTTGATCACACGTCACAACTAAAAATATCAGCAAAACAATATTCATTTATCATCATTTTTTCAGAAAAGGTTAGCCAGATAACATTACAAATTCTAAAACCCTAGTCCTTCATTAGATCTGCACGGTCATATCATCCAAGGGCTCACATCGCCTTGACCCCACACCAGACATGCCCGCCGGCCTGTCGGCGGTAGCCAACGCCTCGCGGGCCTCGCTCGATCTCTCACGCCCAAGCCCGAGGTCCTCCCGAGGTGCACGTCACACTGCTCGCCTCCGCCGCGGATCTCCCTCGTCCCGCTGCAGTTATGCGTGCCGCCGCCTTTCCACCTCGCCGGAGCGCAATCAATACTCGTCGGTAAGCCGCGTCGTCGCCCCAATCTTCTCTCTCATCTCATCTTTGATCTCTCTCTGGACAGGAGCGGGAGCTCGCAGCCACGCCATGGCGCCCGACCGCATCTGGGCTCCAGCCGCCATCCCCGCTGCTCGGGCAATCTGCATCGACGCCTACGTCTCCCTTCCATCCACCGCCTTTGCCTGACGATGTTCGAATATGCACCGCACTACCATCAACCCGCATCGGCCTCGCAGCCGCTCGCCTGGCATGGTTTACCCACGCGTCCGCTGCAGCCTCGCCCAGTCACTTCTCGTGGGCCACGTCCTACCAATCCGGCCGAGCTCCGCCAGCGCTGCAGCCTGTCCTAGCCTAGCCAACCTGCACCCATGGCCCGATAAACCACACACACACAGGAAAAGCCACGCACTTTCGCGGACGCCCCTATTCCTCGCATTAAGCCAGCCGAGAGGGTTGCTCACCGGGAATCGATCCTGGGATAGACTGGTTGCTTCCGAGAGCTGCTAGCCACTGCGACAAACTCCACTTGTTGTACACGATGGGGAGCGCGGCCTATTAGAAGAAAGATGAGCCTCGTTTTACCATATTTACTTTCTTTCCTTGTTTTTACTTTATTTTTCTTTTTCTTCATTTTTACTCGTCTAATTCAACATGCCTTTTCTGTGTTTTTTTCTCGGTTTTCCCATGCTTTCCCCGAAATAATATCGGTTAACAAACACAAAAAATACCGAATAAGCATTAAAATGTTGAACGAGTCTTGAAAAAATGTTGAATAACTATTAAAAAATGTTGAACAAGTATTTTAAAAATGGTGAATAAGTATTTGAAAATGTTGAATGACTATTGAAAAGTTGAACAAGTATTTGACAAATATTGAATAGGTATTAAGAATTTTTGAGCGTGTATTTAAAAAGTGTTGAACAACTTTTTGAAAAATATTGAATAACTATTAAAAATGTTGAATAACTATTAAAAATACTGTATAAGTCATTGAAAATGTTGAATAAGTATTAAAAAATGTTGAACAACTACTTTAGAAATGTTGAACATGTATTTGAAAAATATTGAATAAGTATTGAAATGTTAAAAAAGTATTTAAAAAATGTTGAATAACTGTACGGACAATGTTGAAGTCTTATACAAAAAATGTTGATCACTTACTAAAAATTGTTTTTGACATATACGAAAATGTAGAGTAAAAAATGATAGCTATTACCTACAAAAGAAAAACAAAAATGAAGAAGGAATGTTGGACGTGTATTTGAAAAATATTGTTGACATATGCAAAAAAATGTAGAATAATGACCAAAAGAACAAACAAAACCGAAAAAAGAATGAAAAGAAAAAATAAAATAAAATAAAATAATGCAATGAAAGAATGAAAAAATGGTGAAGAAAAAAGAAAATAAACAAAAGAAAACAAAAAGAAACAAAGAAAACCGGCTCGAATCCTTAAGTAGGCGCGCCGCTTTTATCTACCGCGGACGTGGCCTAGCGCAGGGCTAGCAGCGTCTAGTATCTGCTGGGAGACCACAGATCAATTCCCACATATCCTATTTCGTCTCTATTTTTCTATGTTCTGTGTGTGCGAATTAGTTGGCCAAATACAATGTGAGGAAGGAGAAACCTTCAGCGAGATCTGACGCCTGCATCGCTTAATGTGATAAATAGTAGTTGCGGACTTTTGCGGACCACGATTGAGGCGCTTCCTATTTGACGCTTCAGGCACCCATTACTATGTATTTTACAAACACCGCTAGCTGGCCTAACCATCCCACCATGGTCACCTAATGCATTGTATTACATCATCTTTCCTCGTTTCTTCTTTATTCCTTTGTTTTTCTTATTTCTTATTTCTCTTTCTCCTTCCTTTTCTTGTTCTATTAAATTATTTATTGGAACGTTTTTTCTTATTATTATTATTTTCTATTATTTCATTATCTTTAAAGATTTGAGATTTTTTTCAATTGATGAACTTCTTTTCAAAATGGACGAACATTTTTCAAAATTGATGAAGCTTTTTGAAAATTGATGACCTTTTTCCAAAATCAATGATTTTGTTTTTCAAAATGGATGAACTTTTTTCAAATTCGTGTTTTAAAAAAAATCATGAACTCTTTTAAAATTGATGAACTTCTTTACAAAATCGACGAACTTTTTTCAACCTTAATGAATTTGTTTTTTCAAAGTCGGTGAACTTTTTTTAAATTGATGAACTCTTTTTTTTTTCAATCGATGAACGTTTTCAGAATTGGTGAACTTTTTCGAATTCGATGAATTTTTTAACTTTGAAGAAATTTTTAATATTTATTTAAAAATATTCAAATTTTATGAACTATTTTTAAAATTCGTGAACTTTTCAAGTTCTGAAATTTTTTTAATTTGTGAAATTTTCTTGAGTTGGCTAACATTTCTTTCATGTTCGTGATTATTTTAAATGTGTGAGCTTTCAAATTTATTCACAAGTTTTTTAAGAAAAATATGTTTTTCAATAAAACCTCAAATAGTTCAAAATTATAACTCATACACAAAGAGCGCGGCTAGAATTATTCTTATAACAATTGCGGTGCAAAGATTCACTATGATCGTGATACTCCAGTGGTTAGCCTAACTATGGAAGGAATGTAGCTCGCGAGTTTGAATCCTTGTTGCTACAATATTTTGGGGGCATTTTGGTGCTATAATACCAGTCTGCACGCTTGGCGTTTGTGGGCAGTCCAATACGCATTGTAGTGAGCACCATATCGTTTCCTCGGTGCTAAAGGCACCGATTAGGAGCACCCCACGCTGCAAGGCCTTCACTAATTGCCGCCTGATTTTAACTGGTGGCCTGCCTTACTTAATGAATTCTCAACCAATCAATCTTAACCACCCTGTAAACCCTCTTTAAACACCCCATGGGTCTAGCATTACTCCCCATGGCCCGTGTTAACCCACGGCCGCTGTATCACTATTTGAATTTGTTTTGGAAAAACTTAATTTTTCTGAAAAAATTGTGAACAAAATTTGAAAGTGAACGCAAGTGAGAAAAAAGTTCATAGGATCTAGAAAATAGCTTTATCGATATGACAAAAAAAATCACAAAACGAAAATGTTCATCGATTTGAAAATAAATTCCAGAATTTGACAAAAACGTTCAGTTGTTTGGAAAAAGTTCACAAAAAATGAAAATTTTCTTCCATTTGAAACAAAAAATTCACGAATTTGCTAAAAAAGTTCGGAATTTAAAAAGGTTCAGAAAAATGGGAAAACAATTCAGTGATTGGAAAAAAGATCACCAATTTGACGAAAATGTTCAATAATTTGAAAAAAGCTCATGAATTGAAATAAAATCAAAAGGTTCACGAATTTGAAAAGAGTTCTACGATTTGAAAAAATTCACGCATTTGAAATTTTTCACAAATTTTTTAAAAAATATCCATCGATTTTAAGAAAATGTTCATGAATTTGAAAAGGTTGACAATGTTTTTAAAAGATCACAAATTTAAGAAAATGGAATAGAAAAAGACAAAACAAAAAAGGAAAATCAAATAAAACCGAAGAAAACTACACAGAGAAGACCCACAACAACATGGAAAAAGTAACTAGGCACAAGTTTTCTTACCTAGTTATTTAAATCGGGTGAAAGTACACCAAGAAGCTAAGACTTTGAATCTGACTCACACGTCTGTTTTTTGAATGTTCAAATAAAGGAAAAAAATGCTACTGGGTCAAGCCAAGGATCGAGGATTGTGCACCGGTTTGTGGGTTACATTGTAACCCGCGTTGAGGGCGCCCAATAGGAGTCGGGGCTGAGTAGCAGGGTGAATACTATTTGCCGCACGTGTGCCACAAATAGATGACCTTCGCTGTAGGCACATCTTGGCGGGCCAGCCCACTGTTTCAGTTTCACTTTTGTTTCTTCCATTGTTTCATCCAGTTTAATATATTTTCTTACAGAAGTTACAAAAATAACATAAATGTCATTTTTTCTTTTGTTTTTCCATAGAATATGGTTTACATTTTCCAAAAAGTGTTCGTCATACATTTTAAAAATGTTCAATATGTATTATAAAAATGTTCATCATATATTCTAAAAATGATCAATAAGTATTTGAAAAATATGGATCTCACGTCTCCAATGTATCTATAATTTTTAATCGTTCCATGTTGTTATAATATCATTTTGGGTGTTTTACAAATTTTATATAGTTTTTGGGGACTAACAGATTTACATAGTGTGCCCAGTGACAGTTGGTGTTTTTTGCTTGTTTTTTACTTCACCGAATATCCCTACCAAACGGAGTCCAAACGTAGCGAAACTTTTTGGAGATTTTTTTGGACCAGAAGACAACTTGGGGGCCAAGGAAGCACTTGGGGGGAGGCATGTGGGGCCCACACCAGGGTGCACCAGAGGCCCCTGGCGTGCCCTGATGGATTGTGGGGCCCATGGGGGTCTCCTCCAACGCCTCTCAGCTCTATAAATACCCAAATATTCCAGAAACCCTAGGTGAGTCGACAAAACACAATTCCAGCCGCCGCAAGTTCCAGAACCACGAGATTCAATCTTGAGCCCTATGCCTCTGCCGGAGGGGAACACGATCACGAAGGGGTTCATCATCCTCATTGGTGCTCCTACGATGATGCATGAGTAGTTCACCATAGACCTACGAGTCCATAGCCACTAGCTAGGTGGCTTCTTCTATCTTTTTGATTCTCAATACAATGGTCTCTTGGAGATCTATTTGATGTAATGACATTTTGCGATGTGTTCGTTGGGATATGATGAAGTTCGAGTTTATGATCAGACTTTTATCCATGAATATTATTTGAGTCTTCTTTGATCTCTTATACGCATGATTATTTATAGACTCGTATTTCTTCTCCGAATCTTTGGTTTAGTTAGGCCAACTGGATTGATTTTTCATGCAATGGGAAGAGGTGCTTTGTGATGGGTTCGATCTTGTGGTGTCCTCTCCCAGTGACAAAAGGGGCAGCGAGGCACGCATGTATCGTTTCTATTAAGGATAACAAGATGGGGTCTATTCCTACATGAATAGATCTTGTCTACATCATGTCATCATTCTTATTGCATCACTCCGTTTCTCCATGAACTTAATACACTAGAGGCATGCTGGATAGCAGTCCATGTGTGGAGTAATAGTAGTAGATTCAGGTAGGAGTCCGTCTACTAATATTGGACGTGATGCCTATATATTGATCATTGCCTTGGATATCGTCCTAATTATTAGTTCTTCTCTTAATTGCCCAACAGTAATTTGTTTACCCGCCGTGTGCTATTTTCTTGAGAGAAGCCACTAGTGAAATCTACGACCCTGGGTCTATCTTTTATCATATTTGCTTTTCGATCTATTTTTTGCCGCATTTGTTTCGAGATCTATTATTCCAGAACCCCAAAAATATCTTGCTGCACTTTTTCTTTACTTATTTTTTTTGTGTTTCTGCGAGATCTATTTACCCAAACTCATACAAACCAACCTATCTTTTTCCCGAGGAGGGATTGACAACCCCTCTTATGCGTCGGGTGTCGGTGTCAAAACAGGCGGATCTCGGGTAGGGGGTCCTGAACTGTGCGTCTAAGGTCGATGGTAACAGGAGACAGGGGACGCAATGTTTACCCAGGTTCGGGCCCTCTCTATGGAGGTAATACCCTACTTCCTGCTTGATTGATCTTGGTGAATATGAGTATTACAAGAGTTGTTCTACCACGAGATCGTAATGGCTAAACCCTAGAAGTCTAGCCTGTATGACTATGGTAATGAGTATATCCTTTCCGGACTAAACCCTCCAGTTTATATAGACACCGGGGGGATCTAGGGTTACATAGAGTCGGTTACATAGGAAGGAATCTTCATAGTTGATCACCAAGCTTGCCTTCCACGCCAAGGAGAGTCGTATCCGGACACGGGTACAGTCTTCGGCCTTCGTGTCTTCACAACCCATCAGTCAGGCCCATGGATAACTGGCTGGACGCCCGAGGACCCCTTAGTCCAGGACTCCCTCAGTAGCCCCTGAACCTGGCTTCAATGACGAGGAGTCCGGCGCGCAGATTGTCTTCGGCATTGCAAGGCGGGTTCCCTTCTTTCGGAACTCCAAGATAGTCTTCAGACGCGATGATAGTATCCGGACCTGTCACACACACCATACACAACCACGGAGAGAATATAATTTCACATGAGTCCAATCTGCTGACAACTTTTTGTAGCATGACATCACGTCTGATCGGTCATAATTCCGAACCGTTTTGTGTCCGCCGCTCCACGTTTCGAGACGCGGTTGCCATTGGCACGTCTTGTCAAAGCAGAGATCGTGTTCCCTTATTGTGGGATTCTCATCAATACGGGTATGGGTAACCCAACCGTGCTGTTTACACAGCCCTTGGGAATAGGCGAGTTCTAAGGCGAGTGGGGAGGCGTTCAATATTCACTGCCTTTATAAGGGGATAAGGATTCCCCCTTCCTCTCCCACGCCTTCTCTCTTTCTCCGCCCTTCCAATCTTGAGCTCCAGCGCCCAAGTTCTCATCTCCTTTCCACTCGAGCTAGCACTCAACCATGTCCGGATCCGGAGGTCAGGGCAAATGGATGGTCTCCTCCGTCAAGGAGGAGGACATTACTAAGCTTCGGGCGGCCGGATACTTGGCGAAGGAAATCGCCCACCGTCTGCCGGCCGAGGGACAAGTTGTCCCCACGCCGAAGCCCAACGAGAGGGTGGTATAAATCCCTCATTTCTTCCGCGGGCTAGGGTTTCCACTCCACCCTTTCGTCCGTAGACTGATGTATTATTACGGGATAGATTTCCACGATCTGTCCCCGAACTCCTTCCTCAACATCTCGGCGTTTATCCTCGTGTGTGAGGCCTTCCTCCGCATCCAACCCCACTTCGAGCTGTGGCTCAAAGTCTTCAACGTGAAGCCGAAGGTGGTGGATGGCCAGCATGTGGAGTGCGGAGGAGCCATGGTGAGTAAGCTGTCCAACATCTCCTGGCCGAAAGGCATGTTTGTGGATACAGTAAAGGAGTGGCAGAAACAGTGGTTCTACATCACAGAACCCCGTGGCACCACCTGGGCCGCAGCTGCCGAATTCTGCTCCAGCGCTCCCATGCGACTCACCTCCTGGGTCGAGAAGAGTCCGAACTGGTGTTCGCCCGATGAGCTGATAGCGCTGCAGACGCGCGTTCAATGGATGATAGCCAAGAACGTCAAGCTTGTTAATGTAATCCAGGTGATGCTAGTTCGCCGGATTCTCCCGTGCCAGCGCAGAAGTCGCCCTCTGTGGGAGTTTAATCCGAAGAAACACCAAACCCTGGTGAGGCTCTTCGAAACCACTCACGAAGGTGCCTGGAAGTTGCTCTTTAAGGGCAACGAGAAACCACCGGCCACAGATTCAGACCATGGGCACGACATTAAACACCTCGCCAGCGAGGTATGTTATTTTTAACATATCCCCTACTTGTTTGTTTCGAGGATGATGTCTGAGCTTTTATCATTGCTTTTTTAGGATTGGATGGAGAGGGCGAGGCGGATCCAGTGTCCCGCTCCACTGCCTGAAGAACCGGTCATCCCGTGTCTAGCGAAGATGCTGGTGCCGGCACCCTATAAGGCGCCGGAGAAGAAGGCCAAGAAGAAGGCCAAGGGGGCCAGAAGTGGCCCCCGTCGCAAGGGCGCTTCGGACGTGACGTCCGAAGACAAAGAAGCCCATTCCTCCGTCCCTGAGGACGACGACGAGGAAGAGGAGGAGGAGGAGAAGAACCCTCCCTCTGAGGAGGGAAAGAAGAAGAGGGCTGCTTCCACGAATCTGGAGGCGGGAACGCCCAAGAAGGGGAAGGGCGCCCTTGTGGCCAACACCGCATGGGACGTCGACAGCAGTCCGGAGCAACGCCCCCGCACTAAACCTCGGGCCGCATCGTAAGTGCTATGACTCATGTATACCCGTATATCCGGCCTCTCCTTTTTATCATTTTGACATGGTTAATTGTGCTATTACAGTCCGGCTCGCGATAGCATCCAGCGATCCTCATCTGGAGGTTCGTTGGATCCGGCGGAAATGGCCAGCGTGTCATCGCCGACCGCTCACTCCCCCGATGCCAAGGATGACACCGAAGTGTTCTCTCGGAGGACCGCTCCGAGCCAGGGAGGGGCCCGGGACGCTGTCCAGGAGGCGCCGCAAGGCGAGACCTCCGCTGCCGGACACATGGGGGAGCGAATCCCCATGGAGACTGGCTAGGAGGGCCGTATTCAGTTCGGCCCTCAGCCGAATACGATTCCGGAGACCAATACAGCTCCAGAATCCGGCGAGCAGCCTCCTTTGAAGGAGGGGGTGCGCCGATTCCATCGGTGGTCCCTGTCCAACCAGGGGCACCGGATAACCTGATGGAGGCGCTACAAGGCGCCTCCATTGTGGACGAGCACCGTGTCCTTATGGGGACGGTGATCAAGAAGGTTCAGTCCACCAAGAGCGGACTAAACGAAGCCTGCAACAACCTGTTGACAGGTTTTGAGGTAAGCAATGTAGAAAGAGAAAACCCCCATGCAGACAGTAGCCCCTGAGACACTGTCCGGTGTTCGGAAAGAAAGACCGGACGGAGGATCAATCCTTTGTTGTAGGAGACTAACTTAATATGTATGAATAAGCAGGCGTCACTATTGGCCGCGACCTCGCATGCTGCCGAAGTTTCTGAACTGAAGTAGAGGCTGGAGCGGACCCAGAACGAGCTCGGCGAGTTGAAGATTCAGCTTCAGGAGAAGCAAGATGAGTAACGACTTGCTGTGTATTCAGGAAGAATAAATGGTGTATATTAACTGTAGTGTCATGATATGTGTAGGAGCAGCGACCGAGGTCGAGGCCCTGAAAAAGGCCCTGGCCGAAGCCGAGGGGAAGGCTGTCCAGCAGCAAGCCGCCCATAAGAAGCTCAAGGCCCGGGTCAACGAGGTCCAGCAGGAGCTCCAAGACACTGTGAAGAAGTGCGAAGCCTTGGAGCGCAAGGTGTCGATTCAAGAGACCGAACTTACCAAGGCTCGCCAGAGCGCGGAGGCCCACGGAATGAGGCCCGGGACGCTCTCCAGGAGATCCAGGAGGCCAAGAAGATCGCAGCGGGTAAGGCATTTAACATGCAAAGCAAGTATGCGGAGAGGAAGTACCTTTTACTAACCCGGATTCGGAGTTGCCCAGGGGCTTTTGCGGATCTACCACGCAGCGTGTCCGATGCTGCGGAGTTCTTCCGAGCCAAAGAAGGGAATTCCACGAAGAAGCTGTTCTGGTCGCAGTATGCTGCGCCAGAACATCCGGTGCCTTTTGCCGATCAGCTGAAACAGCTGGTCGAGCTGCATAGGGTGGCCGAACTGGCCATGAAGGATTTAATAATCCGGTTGTGGCCAGCCGAAGCTATACCCAACAATTATTTTGGCCTCGTGAAGCGGGTGGTGGAGGCCTGTTCGCGGATAGACATCATCAAGCGATTAGTCTGCTTCGAAGGTGCACGCATGGCCTTCACCCGTTGCAAGATGTGGTGGGCGAAGATGGACGCCGTCGAGGTGGCCAGGGGGCTGCCAGAGGGCAAAGAGCACCGCACACCCGAGCGATATTTTGCAGATGTCCTAGAGGGGTCTCGACTTGCAGCAGCGCAGTGCGGGCAGGACGTTATTTTCGAATGAATACATTCGTGTTGTCTTTGCCTTGTATGATGGACACAAAGCCGGTTTGTAATATAATGTTTGTTATGTTTTAATTGTTTCCTCCTGTGCGGCCGTGTTGTATGGAATCTGAGGGTTGGCCAGTCGTCGGCTTCTGCCCTCACGTAGCTAGTACGGAGGTGTTCGGGATGGAATCTAAACAATCTTGATCCAATTATATGGTCCTTGAAGGAGTTGTTTAGCGCAACGAACCAGGCAATCAGACTATGCGCCTTAAACGCCCTCACTTAGCCATAGGAGTTTTATAATAAAACATGGGCGCAGCCCCTGGTATACGAACCAGAGTGTTGTGAGCGTCTGATCGGGAAGTACCGATCCTTCGCGTAATGCGGAAAAAATCTCCAACGATTTGTAACCTCCGGACAGCTGACCGGCTCTCGCCGCATCATGACAGTCAGTTTTCAGCTTTCTCTACTGAGGTGCTCATCCGGTTTAGACCAGGGCACAATCGCAGTAGTTCTCCCTTTACTACCCGAGCCGATGTAGCGGAACGTAGGGTAGCAAGCACAGGAGCCGGGCAACCCAACTATTGACCAAAGACATGATTCGGAGCCAATGCATATAATGCTAAATTCGGGGTGTCGAACTTATCTATAAGAAGTGTTCGGACTTTGTTGCCGTATTATGGGGCGATGGGGAGCCCCTGGCAAATATGGAACATACCAAAGCGTACGGGTGCTAGAAGAGAAATAATTAATCGTAAAAGGATAGCAGAAAGAGAGCAGAGGTAGTATCTGGGGCCCTTGAACTTGGGCCGTGAACTGTTTCCATTATAATTGGGTTAATGCGTTAAAGCGCATTGATACAAATAGTGCGATAAGAGACAAGCTATTTAACATGCCATAACCAAAGCCTAGCTGCGTTTGGGTCCTGAAAACAGGTAGAGTAATCGTTGGATTGTCCTCTAGAGCTTCCCCTGTATGCCTGTGCTGTGTGCCAATCTGGTGTACTTGTCCTTTGACAGGACCAGTGGTCAGGCCATCGAAGGAGGCCTGTCTAAAGAGACCTAAAAAAGGGGGAAAGGAAATAGTAAAGGTACAAGTGAGTCCGGGATCGGTGTAGCCGAACTGTGGACCACAAGCTAGCTATGCCTCCGTCGATGCCCATGGGATTTTGAGTGCGTAATTATGTACGCGTGGTACAAATGCCACTACCTCATCGGGACTAGGACGGAGGCCGAATTGCTAATCGAGCTCATGACGAGCCGAGTTGTCCTGTTGCAGTGTGGTCCGGACCCTCTTAGTGATGTCCAGGGGCTCGGCAGCCGGATTATAGTTCTGCTTGAGAAGGCCGCTCTGTACCTCTACTGCTAGGGCGGCTGTGTGCTCCTCTGTATGGAGGGAGCGTTCCGTGTTTCCATTGACTGTTATGACGCCGTGTGGACCGGGCATCTTGAGCTTGAGATAAGCATAGTGTGGCACCGCGTTGAATCTAGCAAACACGGTTCGCCCGAGCAGTGCGTGGTAGCCGCTGCGGAAGGGGACGATATCGAAGATTAGCTCTTCGCTTCGGAAGTTGTCCGGGGAATCGAAGACCACCTCCAGCGTGATTGAGCCCGTACAATGGGCCTCTACGCCTGGTATGACTCCTTTAAAGGTAGTCTTTGTGGGCTTGATTCGTGAGGGATTAATGCCCATTTTGCGCACTGTATCCTGATAGAGCAGGTTGAGGCTGCTACCACCGTCCATTAGGACTCATGTCAGGTGAAATCCGTCGATGATTAGGTCGAGGACCAGTGCGGCCGAACCGCCATGACGGATACTAGTTGGATGATCTCGATGATCAAAGGTGATCGGGAATGACGACCACGGATTGAACTTTGGGGCGACTGGCTCTACCGCATAGACGTCCCTGAGTGCATGCTTGCGCTCCCTTTTGGGGATGTGTGTAGCATATATCATGTTCACCGTTTTGACTTGAGGGGGAAATTTCTTCTGCCCCCCAGTGTTCGGCTGCCGAGGCTCTTCGTCATCGTCCTCACTTTGTGATCCCTTTTCTTGTTCTTGGCATTTAACTTGCCAGCCTGTTTAAAAACCCAACAGTCTCTGTTGGTATGATTGGCTTGTTTGTCTGGGGTGCCATGTATCTGGCACGGACGGTCGAGTATGCGGTCCAAGCTGGATGGTCCCTCACTGTTCCTTTTGTAGGGCTTCTTCCGCTGGCCGGACTTGGAGCCACTGAATCCGGCGTTAACTGTAGTGTCATCGGTGTTATCGCCATTGCTTCGACGTTTGTGTCTATTGCGCCGGAGCTTGCCGGTGCTGTTTTTGGCCTCGGAGGGGCCTGCCTCGCTGGCTGTGTTTTTGCTACGAGCCTGCCAGCTATCCTCACCCGCGCAAAAGTGGGTCATGAGTGTCGTGAGGGCTGACATGGATGCCGGCTTTTCTTGGCCGAGGTGGCGGGCGAGCCATTCGTCACGGATGCTGTGTTTGAAGGCCACTAGGCCTTCGGCATCCGGACAGTCAACGATCTGGTTCTTTTTGGTTAGGAACCTAGTCCAGAATTTTCTGGCTGATTCTCCAGGTTGTTGAACTATATGACTTAAGTCATCGGCGTTTGCTGGCTGGACATAAGTACTTTGGAAGTTGTCAAGAGAAGATTCTTCCAAGTCCTCCCAGCTGCTGATGGAATTTTCAGGCAGGCTATTTAACCAGTGTCGAGCTGGCCCTTTGAGCTTTAGTGGGAGGTATTTGATGGCGTGGAGGTCGTCTCCACGGGCCATATGGATGTGGAGAATAAAATCCTCGATCCATACTGCGGGATCGGTTGTTCCGTAGTATGATTCTATATTGATGGGCTTGAACCCCTCGGGGAATTCATGATCCATTACTTCATCTGTGAAGCAAAGAGGGTGTGCGGCGCCTCTATATCGGGCCGCGTCGCGGCGCACCTCCGATGAAGTCCGCCTGCGGTTACCGGCCCGGGCGTGACTAGGTTTGTCACGTCCGAATAGGTAGCCGTCATCGCGAGTCAAAAAGCATCCTCGTGATCCGTAGATTGATCTGGTGTGTCCTGCTCTACTGTCCAGGTCCTACCGAAGGTCATATGTATAGTCCCGAGCTGTTTTGTGTCTGTTTTTATGAGGCGGTGAGGCGGGCTGCTGTTCGGCCTGAGTTGCCGTTTTATCCCAACCGCGGGGTGGTCGGTCCGCCGCACTGTCCCGACCACATGGTGGTCGTTCCGCATTGCGCGAGGGAGGTATGGGCTCCGGCGCCTCCTCATCGAACTGAGGTAGCATTCTGCGCTTCGGGTAACTCTTGGCTGGACGCTTGAGGCCGTATTCTTTGGCTGCCAGGACATCAGTCCATCTGTTAATGAGTAGGTCTTGATCAGCTTGAAGCTGTTGCTGCTTCTTCTTCAGGCTTCTTGCAGTAGCTATTAGCTGGCGCTTGAAGCGCTCCTGCTCGAGGGGTGCCTCAGGCACGATGAAATCCTCGTTGCCTAGGCTCTCCTCATCCTCGGAGAGTGGACGATAACTATCGTTAGCCGAGTCGTTGGGCATGGCCTACTTATCAGGGTTAACTTGTCCGTTTTCTTGTTCCTCCTGTTCGGATGTTGCTCCAACAGGGTCTTCATTGTTTTCGGCATTGTCCGGAGTACTATTTTCTCTGGTGCCAGTGTTGCTGTCTTTTGAGCGACGTGACTTAGAACGGCGTTTAGGGCGCCGGCGCTTGGACTGTGTCTCAGGAGGTTTATTCGCAACTGGATCTTCTTTGTCGTCATCGCTAGCTTTTTTAGGTGTGTCAACCATGTACACATCGTACGAAGAGGTGGGCGTCCAACGTCCAGTGGATGGCGGGTCTTGGCCTTGCTCCTTGTCGGCATCGTCATCTGTACCGTTGATGTCTTCCGAGCCAGAATCAAGCATGTCGGTTAAGTCCTCGACAGTGGCTATGAAGTGGGTGGCTGGTGGGAAGCGAAATTCTCCATCATCAGCCTCTAGTTCGAACCGGACATCGTTCGGCTGTGAGTCCCCCGCCAAGGACAGGTTCTTTAATGAATTTAGCACATTGCCCAAGGGCGAGTGTTGGAAGATGTCTGCGGCGCTGAACTCGAAGATCGATAACCGATCTAGCTCGGTGTCCGCACGCGTACGTGGTTCGGAACTTATAGCCGGAAACGAGTCCGGAATTCCATTGATGCAGATATTGCAAGGTGTTGAGTCTGTGTGCGGCTCCAATGCCGCTGACTCTGTGGCTTCGGATGGCGCGATCTGCTCCGGATCTAAGGCCGTAGCAGTTACAGGAACCATCTCCTGAATATGGTCCGATGACAGATTTAAGTCATGTTCATCGGAGCGAGGGGGAGTGATGTCTACTACGCAACCTTCTTCTTGTAGACGTTGTTGGGCCTCCAAGTGCAGAGGTTTGTAGGACAGTAGAAAATTTCCCTCAAGTGGATGACCTAAGGTTTATCAATCCGTGGGAGGCGTAGGATGAAGATGGTCTCTCTCAAGCAACCCTGCAACCAAATAACAAAGAGTCTCTTGTGTCCCCAACACACCCAATACAATGGTAAATTGTATAGGTGCACTAGTTCGGCGAAGAGATGGTGATACAAGTACAATATGGATGGTAGATATAGGTTTTTGTAATCTGAAAATATAAAAACAGCAAGGTAACTAATGATAAAAGTGAGCACAAACGGTATGGCAATGCTAGGAAACAAGGCCTAGGGTTCATACTTTCACTAGTGCAAATTCTCTCAACAATAATAACATAATTGGATCATATAACTATCCCTCAACATGCAATAAAGAGTCACTCCAAAGTCACTAATAGCGGAGAACAAACGAAGAGATTATGGTAGGGTATGAAACCACCTCAAAGTTATTCTTTCCGATCAATCCATTGGGCTATTCCTATAAGTGTCACAAACAGCCCTAGAGTTCGTAGTAAACTAACACCTTAAGACACACATCAACCAAAACCCTAATGTCACCTAGATACTCCAATGTGACCTCAAGTATCCGTGGGTATGATTATACGATATGCATCACACAATCTCAAATTCATCTATTCAACCAACACATAGAACCTCAAAGAGTGCCCCAAAGTTTCTACCGGAGAATCAAGACGAAAACGTGTGCCAACCCCTATGCATAGGTTCATGGGCGGAACCCGCAAGTTTATCACCAAAACATACATCAAGTGAATCACGTGATATCCCATTGTCACCACAGATACGCACGGCAAGACATACATCAAGTGTTCTCAAATCATTAAAGACTCAATCCGATAAGATAACTTCAAAGGGAAAAATCAATCAATTACAAGAGAGTAGAGGGGGAGAAGCAACATAAGATCCAACTATAATAGCAAAGCTCGCGATACATCAAGATTGTATCACCTCAAGAACACGAGAGAGAGAGAGATCAAACACATAGCTACTGGTACATACCCTCAACCCCGAGGGTGAACTACTCCCTCCTCGTCATGGAGAGCGCCGGGATGATGAAGATGGCCACCGGTGATGGATCCCCCCTCCGGCAGGGTGCCGGAACAGGGTCCCGATTGGTTTTTTGTGGCTACATAGGCTTGCGGCGGCGGAACTCCCGATCTATTCTGTTCCCCGAAAGTTTTAGGGTATATGGATATATATATATATATATAGGTGGAAGAAATACGTCAGGGGAGCCACAAGGGGCCCACGAGGGTGGAGGGCGCGCCCAGAGGGGTGGCGCGCCCCCCTGCCTTGTGCCTCCCTCGTTGCTTTCCTGACGTGCACTCCAAGTCTCCCGGGTTGCTTTCCTTCCAAAAATAACTTCTCCAGAAGGTTTCATTCCATTTCGACTCCGTTTGTTATTCCTTTTCTTCGAAACACTGAAACAAGGGAAAAAACAGGAACTGGCACTGGGCTCTGGGTCAATAGGTTAGTCCCAAAAATAATATAAAAGTGCATAGTAAAGCCCATAAAACATCCAAGATGGATAATATAATAGCATGAATAATTCATAAATTATAGATACGCCGGGGACGTATCAGCATCCCCAAGCTTAATTCCTGGTCGTCCTCGAGTAGGTAAATGATAAAAGAAAGAATTTATGAAGTGTGAATGCTAGCAGGTGCATAAGTTTGATTAATGATAATTTCAATCACCTTTTCTAGCATCATTATATGTCATAACAGTAGCTCAACTCATAGAACTTTGCATGATCAAGTAACAAACTATTCACATGTTAAAGTATAGATCATAAACTTTCTTGAAAACTAACAAACTATGTTCTCAGTCATCAAACAATTGCAATTCATCTTATTTTCAGGAAGAGTCTATGTCAGAGCTTTGATTCAGCAAACTTCACATACTCAACTATCATTTAGTCTTCCATGCACTCAAAGCATATTTTTAGAAAAAATAGTATTCATCGAACACAGAGAAAGATAGGGGCTTAATGTTTCGCCTCCCAACCTTTTACCTCAAGGGTAATGTCAACAATAATAATTCATGATCAAATATATTTGAATGGCCATATATGCTTAGATCTTTCCATCACATGATGCTTGCCAACTAAAGAGTAGGTTGGAATGAGAAGGAATACTACTGAATCTTGCATAAAAGTAAAAGATAGGCCCTTCGCAGAGGGAAGCAGGGATTTGCAGAGGTGCCAGAGCTCGAAGCAAAAACAGAGATTAAACTAATTTTGAGAGGTATGCTTTCATTGTCAACAAAACGACCAAGAGTTCCCAATATCTTCCATACTACATACATTATAGGCGGTTCCCAAACAGAAAGGTAAAGATTTTTACTCCCCCTCCACCAACAATCATCAATCCATGGCTTGCCCGAAACAACGGGTGCCTCCAACTAACATCAATCCTGGGGGAGTTTTGTTTGCCATTATTTTTGATATTATTTCGATCTTTTGATCATGGGACTGGGCATCCCAGTTACCAGCCATTTTCTCGTGAATGATGAGCGGAGTCCACTCATCGTGAGAATAACCCACCTAGCATGGAAGATACTGCTAGCCCCTAGTCGCTACATGAGGGATTCGGGCATACAAAACAGATTATTATTTGAAGGTTTAGAGTTTGGCACATGCAAATTTACTTGGAACGGCAGGTAAATACCGCATATAGGTAGATATCGTGGACACTCATGGAAGAAACTTGGTTCAAGGAATTTGGATGCACAAGCAGTATTCCCGCGTAGTACAGATATTTTGGCTAGCAAAGGATTCTAAATAGCAAGCACCACATGTTAGAGGATCCAAAACAATATAACTTATACAAATATACCCAAGCATAACTCATTATGTTGTCTTCCTTGTCCAACTTCAACTAATTTGCTCAGGTTTGAAAATAATTAATGGGGATCACAATCATAGAAGATGTCCAAGATAGTATATTTATATGTGAAATCTCTCTTCCTTCAATATTCTTTCATGAATTGTTCAAGTGACCAATACAATGTTTGCTAACCTTCAAAAATTTACCACCTCTACTTCTTATATGTGAAGTCATTACTCCCCATTGGATAAGCATATGAAACATATATAATTTCAGATTTATGATATTCAATTCATTCAACCATTTACTCATAGGATATAAGAGAAGCACACGAGTAAATGACAAACTACTCCAACAAGATATAAGTGAAGATCAATGAGTAGTTGAATAATTATGTAGCTATGTGAAGACTCTCTCTCATTTAAGAATTTCAGATCTCGGTATTTTATTCAAACATCAACCAAAGCTAAAGAAAATAAAATGACGCTCCAAGCAAAACGCATATCATGTGGTGAATAAAAATATAGCTCCAAGTAAAGTTATCGATGAACGAAGACGAAAGAGGGGATGCCTTCCGAGGCATCCCCAAGCTTAGGCTCTTGGTTATCCTTGAATATTACCTTGGGGTGCCTTGGGAATCCCCAAGCTTAGGCTCTTGCCACTCCTTATTCCATAGTCCATCGAATCTTTACCCAAACTTGAAAACTTCACAACACAAAACTTAACAGAAAATCCCGTGAGCTCCGTTAGCGAAAGAAAACAAAACACCACTTCATGGTACTGTAATGTAGCGACCAGACCTCAAACAGTCTGATGTACAGTGCACCAATGTCATCCCTGGATCAGTAATGCTGACACGCACAGTACTCGAAGGATTTATAACAGAGTAGCAATCACACACTTATTACATCGAGTGTCTCAAAAGAGAACTAAGTATGATAAATATGGCTTAAGGCCATCTAAAAACGATAACAGCGGAAGACTTGGAAGATAAGTGAGTCCATCAACTCCAACGGCATCACTGAGTATAAGACCACGACCTAAGGCACCTTACTCGTCGTCTGAAAAGTCTGCAACATGAAACGTTGCAGCCCGAAAACGGGTCAGCACATGGAATATGCTGGCAATATAACACATAGAGAGTAATGAACAGAATAAGGCTATACTACATGCATATTTGGCTGGTGGAAAGCTCTATGGTTACAGTTTTTGCGAAAAGCCAATTTTTCCCTACTGCAAAGGAATAAAATTTTATTTAACTATCATGGTGGTTGTTGAACATTGAGATGGTTGACAGCATCTCAATCCCAATTAAGAACGTGATTAATCCAATCAAATTAAATTAAGTAACATGATGATGAGATTCACATGATAATCCAAGTACTAGATACTCAAGATGTCCATAACCGGGGACACGGCTAACCATGATTAGTTTGTAGACTCTGCAGAGGTTTGTGCACTTTTCCCCACAAAACTCGATCTCCTCCATTGGGATTCTCGCACTACATGGTGTTTGAGAAATGGATGACCGAGACACAGTCTTTTAGAAGCATTAACTCTAACCCCGGGTAGACAGTACCAACCTACATCCCGTACATCTGCTAGCCTACCACTGGAAGAGGTCATGCAACCTACCCAACTATGCTAGAGCCCATAATAGCTTGTGGCTGCACACAGAAGTTTCTAGCATGAATAAATCTTATGATCCCTTTGAGCCTGGGTGGCGGTCCATAGGATAATCACACGGAACCCCGGGATTCCCAAAAATACAGGCAACACTGGATTCTCCAGGTGCCTCCCACCTTAAGTTTAACCATTAATTAACAGTCTCACAACTGTCATGGAAAGATCTCTCAAACCCAAAGGTTTGACAACAAAACAGGTAATAGGTACTACCTCATCTACTTCCCGATACCCACAATTTAATCAGATCCTAATCATGCAATGTTTGAGGATTGGTCTAATACAATAAAACTGGGTAGTAAAGAGGTATGATCAAAGTGTTACTTGCCTTGCTGATGATCCGTGAAACCAAGAGATTCGAAGTAGCAAGCGGCGCACTCCGGGTACTCTATCGCAAACAAACAAGCATACAATAAGCACTCATCTAATGCACAGGTAAAACTCAAATAAAAGATCTAACCAGAAAGTTCAACTTAAGAACTCCGGTTTGCAAAAAGAATCAAATCAAACGAAGCAACGAAAGTTAAACGGCGAAAGAAACAAGCTTCGTTTACTAATGTGGATCTAAGTCAAATTTTACAGTAGAAAAAACTTGTTTGAGTTGGTTAAACGGAAAGAGAATTTCGAGACGAAACTCTAGGTGCTTGAATCGCCTGATTCCGATAAACGAGCGAAAAGTTATACTAGAACGAAAATCAGATCAGAAATCGCGATCTGGAATAATCGCGGAAAAATCCGAAAAAAACTGATGAACAGTTTATCGAACGAACGTTCGTTAACTGTAACTAAATGATGAACGCGTTCGTTAAAATGAACGAAAGAGCGAACACTCGCTAAAAAGACTAAACCGAAAAAAACCAAACCAATCTATAAAAAATATAAACCAGGGTTTAAAAAAAAAACTGCACGGTTTTTCCAGCGAAAACTGGCGCGACGGCTACCTCGGGTCCGGCGGGATCCGGCGGGGTCGGGCGGCTCCGGCGGGGTTCGGGAGGCGGCGTGGGGCGGCGGGGCTGCGGGTCCGGGCGGCGGGTGGCGGCGGGGTCGACGGGAGGCGTCGGGCGGCGGCGTTCGGGCGTCGGGCGGCGGCTTCCCGCGGCGGCGGCGTTCGCCGATGGCGGCGGCGGTTGGTGGCGCGGGCGGCGGGGTCGGGGTGGGGAACGAGGTGGCGGGGCGGGGTACTTATTACCCAAGTCTCCCATACGCTCCAAAACTTTGTATGGTCCTACAAAACATGGCGCTAACTTTCCCTTAACTCCAAAACACTTCACTCCTCGAAGTGGTGATACTCGAAGATAAACTCGGTCTCCGGCTTCATAAACTGTTTCCTTACATTTTGAATCCGCATAGCTCTTCTGCCTGGTCTGGGCTACTTTGAGTCTATAGCGAATCAACTTCACCTTCCGTTCAGATTCTTTAATCAAGTCTGGTCCAAACAACTGGCGGTCTCCAACTTCGTCCCATAACAATGGTGTTCTACACCTCCTTCTGTACAAAGCTTCAAAAGGGGCCATCTTCAAACTGGATTGATAACTGTTGTTGTAAGAAAACTCTGCATACGGCAAATTGTCGTCCCAACTGGATGCATAATCTAGCGCACAAGCTCTCAGCATGTCTTCCAAAATCTGATTGACTCTCTCGGTCTGTCCGTCTGTCTGTGGATGAAAGGCTGTACTGAACTCTAGCCTGGTACCCAAAGTTTCGTGCATCTGATTCCAAAACTTTGAAGTAAACTGGGTTCCTCTATCTGATACAATGCTCCTCGGAACTCCATGCAGACATACGATCCTAGTCATGTATATCTTTGCCAACTTAGCACTGGTGTAAGTGGTCTTCACTGGGATGAAATGAGCTACCTTTGTCAAATGATCGACTACAACCCATATCGAGTCATAGCCTGAACAAGTCCTGGGCAATCCCGTGATAAAATCCATGCCTAGTTTATCCCACTTCCATTCGGGTATCGGCAATGGCTGTAGCAATCCTATTGGCTTCTGATGCTCTGCCTTCACTCTCTGACATACATCACAAACTGCTACATACTCCGCAATATCCTTCTTCATTCCGGTCCACCAGAAAGTATCCTTCAAATCCAAATACATCTTGGTATTTCCTGGGTGAATCGAATACGGCGAATCATGGGCCTCTTGTAAGATCAACTTCCTGATCTCCGGATCATTGGGCACATAAACGCGGTCCTCAAACCATAAGGTATCGTGCTCATCCTCACGAAATCCCTTGGCTTTTCCTTTACTCATCTTTTCCTTTATCTCATCAATCTCTTTGTCTGTCTTTTGTGCTTCTCGGATCTTTTCCATCAAGGTAGGCTGAATCTCCAATGTGCTCTCGAAACTATTTCCAAACGTAGTTCGCGAAAATCCTCGGCTAACTCCTTGGGTAACTCTCCGTTCATGAGTGTGTTGACATGGCTCTTGCGGCTCAACGCATCGGCTACTACGTTAGCTTTTCTGGGGTGATAATGCAATCTCATATCATAATCTTTTATGAGTTCCAACCATCTCCTTTGCCTGAGATTCAACTCCTTCTGCGTGAAAATGTACTTCAAACTCTTGTGATCTGTGTACACCTCACAGTGATTTCCGATGAGAAAATGTCTCCATGACTTCAACGCATGCACTACAGCTGCTAACTCCAAATCATGTGTAGCGTAATTCTTCTCATGGGGTTTAAGCTGTCATGAAGCATATGAAACAACTCTTCCTTCCTGCATAAGCACTGCTCCAAGTCCTCGACGTGAAGCATCGCAGTAAACTTCATAATCCTTGCGCTGATCTGGCAGAATCAACACTGTTGATGTAACCAAACGTTTCTTTAACTCCTGAAAACTAGCTTCACATTCCTCAGTCCAATTGAACTTGGTGTCCTTCTTCAACAGCTCCGTCATGGGCTTAGCAATCCTCGAAAAATTCTCAATGAACCTCCGATAGTATCCTGCAAGTCCAAGAAAACTCCGTATCTCTCCAACTGATGTGGGTGATTCCCAGTTTGTCACAGTGACAACCTTGGTGGGGTCTACTGCTATTCCTTCTGTGGATATAACATGTCCGAGGAATCCAACTTCCTTCAACCAAAATTCACATTTGCTGAACTTGGCGTATAACTGATGTTCTCTGAGCTTCTCAAGTACCAAACGCAAATGCTCCTTATGCTCCTCTTCATTCTTGGAGTAGACCAAAATATCATCAATGAACACCACGACGAACTTATCCAAAAACTCCATAAACACCTTGTTCATCAGGTTCATGAAATAGGCAGGTGCGTTAGTCAGACCAAATGACATAACGGTATACTCGTATAGCCCATACCTA
Organism: Triticum aestivum; assembly: GCF_018294505.1. NCBI lineage: Eukaryota > Viridiplantae > Streptophyta > Magnoliopsida > Poales > Poaceae > Triticum > Triticum aestivum. Next base: position 159,861,656 of record NC_057808.1, on the reverse strand, counting down.
GTGGTAAAAGCAGTCTTAGGTATATCCTGCTCTCGAATCTTCAACTGGTGGTATCCTGATGGCAGATCGATCTTGGAAAATATCTTAGCTCCTTGCAATCGGTCAAACAGATCATTGATCATCGGTAGTGGGTACTTATTTTTTTGGTCACTTCATTCAATCCTCGATAATCAACAACCATCCTTAATGATCCATCCTTCTTCTCCACTAGAAGCATTGGTGATCCCTAAGGTGACGAACTTGGGTGAATATAGCCTTTATCCAGTAACTCCTTAATCTGCTTCTTAATTTCTTCCAAATCCTTAGTGGGCATCCTGTATGGTCTCTTAGATATCGGCCCTGTGCCTGGCAAAAGCTCAATCAAAAACTCAATGTCTCTATCCGGTGGCATGCCTGGCAACTCTTCTGGAAATACGTCAGGGAAATCCTTCACCACTGGTACTTCCTCCTATACAACTCCTGATAAGGAATTTACCTGAGTCCTTTTCGGCACATGCCGGGATACATACTTGATCCTTCTTCCTTCTGGGGTGGTAAGCAAAATCGACTTACTAGCGCATTCAATGTTCCCTCCATACTTCGATAACCAATCCATGCCTAATATCACATCCAATCCTTGCGATTCCAATACTATTAGGTCTGAGGGAAACACGTAGTTACCAATCCTTAATGGTAACCGATCACACCATAGATTAGCCATATACTCTGCTCCTGGCGAGGTTACAAACATGGGTGACCTAAGGGCTTGGGTTGGCAGTTTATACTTATCCACAAATCCCCTTGATATGTATGAATGCGATGCACCAGTATCAAAAAGAACGAGTGCAGTAAATATCTTAACCAAAAACATACCTATTACTGCATCAGGCTGTGCTTCAACCTCCTCCACGTAAACGTGGTTCACTTGTCCTTTGTTGAAAGGGTTGGGCTTCTTCCCAGAGCTTCCATTGCCATTTCCATTCTTAGCTTCCGGGCATTCAGTTGCATAATGTCCAGTCTTCTGGCATTTGTAACAAGTAATGTGGCTCAGATCTCTCTTAGTTGGGGTCGATGGGTTGGTACGGTTCTGTCCGTTGCTTCCTCCATTCCCATTACCATTCCTGGGTCCACTATGGTTGTGCGAACCCCCTGCTCCATGGGTATGCTGAAAATGTCCTCCTGAATTCGGGGTAAAACGTGGCTTCTGATGAGCTCCAGAATTGTACTTCCCTAGTCCATACTTCCTCTTGCGGCTTTCAATCTGCTGCTGCTTCCCTTCAATCATGAGAGCTCTATCTACCAACTCCTGGTAGTTGTTGAAGGTTGCTACCATCAACTGCATGCTCAGCTCAGCATTCAGTCCTTCCAGAAACTTCTCCTGCTTGGCTGCATCTGTAGCAACGTCATCTGGGGCATAACGTGCTAACTTACTAAAGTCCTCCACATACTGGCCTACGGTGCGCCCTCCTTGGTGTAGGTTGCGAAACTCACGCTTCTTCATAGCCATAGCTCCTGCTAAAACATGGGCAGTACGGAAAGCTTGCTGAAACTGGTCCCATGTGATAGTGTCGATAGGGTGAGTGGCCGTGTAATTCTCCCACCATGATGCTGCGGGTCCATCAAGTTGATGTGCGGCAAAACGCACTCTCTCCGCATCTGTGCATCCTACAGTGGCCAGCTCCCTTCCAACCTTGCGGAGCCAATCATCTGCAACAATCGGCTCGGTGCTGCTGGAAAACACCGGCGGATTCAACCTCAAGAATTGGGCCAAATGATCAACAGGTGGTGGTGGGTTGTTGTTGTTGTTGTTGACTTGGTTCTGTACTAACACTTGCATTAGGGCATTCTGCTGCTGAATCAACTGAGTGATCTCCGGTGCAAAAACAAATCCGACGTCGCGTCTCGTAGGCATCTGCTGGGTTTAGAAAGGATGAGAATTTAGAATAGAATGAGGTCTAGAGGGAAAACACTACCCATATGCACATGAGACAAACACAAAGAATACCACTCAATCAATTCAAACAAGGCATACAATCGATCTAACTATCGTTACAAAGTGCTCCGACTATACTATATACATGGGGAAATACTACTACTGATTATGGTGGTCTACTACAAATTTTGATCGGTCGAAGACTCGATGATATCTGCTCCAGCTTCATCAACAAAATCATCTTCACTGGGGTCCGAGTCGGTGTCATCGATGATGATGTAGTTATCCGGGCAAGCGCAATCATCGTCTTCTCCTCCTGGTGCTGGGTGTCCCATGAATACTCCAATCTTCTTTTCCAGGTCGTCATTCTTCTCCACCAGTGCAACGATTTCCTCCATATAATCCTCGCGTGTAGACTTGAGTTCTTCCTCCAACTCCGTGATCTTGGTCAATGCCTTCTTCAGATCTATCATGCCTGTGCACATTTGGTTCTCCTGGCGACGAATGTGTTGGTTTAACTCCTGGATGGAAGCTGCAATTGATCTATCCTTCTTGGTGCTGATCATCTCCCATTGCTCATCTCGGCGCCCACAAATCTGATAAATAGTATCCTTAAGATCCTTGTGGTAAACTTCTCCAATGCGCCCCATAGTGATGTGGGCTAACATGCTCTTTCCTAAACTCCAGGTTGGTGCATCAAAGGAAAACTCTATAGGCTCAGTGACTGGCATGAACGTCCTTCCTGGAACTTAAACTTGAATCATCCAGCGCTCCTCTTCTGGTAGTGTGGCGTTGTAGGTTCCGGTGAAGCTTGGAATTCCGATGTTCAGGTATCTAGTGACTTCCTTCAAGTGGCGTCCAAATGGTGTATCTTCCTCCGGTTGCATGAACTTATTCCTTGCCTCCGCCGTTCCTAAAAGAGTAGAAAATGGAGAGGAGTCAGAAATGAGAAGAGAGTAGTGTTCTAGGGTTTAAGCTTAGTGGTCGTGTCCTACAGTCAGCGTGTGTTGTGATACCATCTTGTAGCGACCAGACCTCAAACTGTCTGATCTACTGTGCACCAGTGTCATCCCTGGATCAGTAATGCTGACACGCACAGTACTCGAAGGATTTATAACAGAGTAGCAATCACACACTTATTACATCTTGTGTCTCAAAAGAGAACTAAGTATGATAAATATGGCTTAAGGCCATCTAAAAACGATAACGGCGGAAGACTTGGAAGATAAGTGAGTCCATCAACTCCAACGGCATCACTGAGTATAAGACCACGACCTAAGGCACCTTACTCGTCGTCTGAAAAGTCTGCAACATGAAACGTTGCAGCCTGAAAACGAGTCAGCACATGGAATATGCTGGCAATATAACACATAGAGAGTAATGAATAGAATAAGGCTATACTACATGCATATTTGGCTGGTGGAAAGCTCTATGGTTACAGTTTTTGCGAAAAGCCAATTTTTCCCTACTGCAAAGGAATAAAATTTTATTTAACTATCATGGTGGTTGTTGAACATTGAGATGGTTGACAGCATCTCAATCCCAATTAAGAACGTGATTAACCCAATCAAATTAAATTAAGTAACATGATGATGAGATTCACATGATAATCCAAGTACTAGATACTCAAGATGTCCATAACCGGGGACACGGCTAACCATGATTAGTTTGTAGACTCTGCAGAGGTTTGTGCACTTTTCCCCACAAGACTCGATCTCCTCCGTTGGGATTCTCGCACTACATGGTGTTTGAGAAACGGATGACCGAGACACAGTCTTTCAGAAGCATTAACTCTAACCCCGGGTAGACATTACCAACCTACATCCCCTACATCTGCTAGCCTATCACTGGAAGAGGTCATGCAACCTACTCAACTATGCTAGAGCCCATAGTAGCTTGTGGCTGCACACGGAAGTTTCTAGCATGAATAAATCTTATGATCCCTTTGAGCCTGGGTGGCGGTCCATAGGATAATCACACGGAACCCTGGGATTTCCAAAAATACAGGCAACACTGGATTCTCCAGGTGCCTCATTCCACCCAGATGTGAGTTTAAGTTTCCACCTTAAGTTTAACCATTAATTAACAATCTCACAACTGTCATGGAAAGATCTCTCAAACCCAAAGGTTTGATAACAAAACAGGTAATAGGTACTACCTCATCTACTTCCCGATACCCACAATTTAATCAGATCCTAATCATGCAATGTTTGAGGATTGGTCTAATGCAATAAAACTGGGTAGTAAAGAGGTATGATCAAAGTGTTACTTGCCTTGCTGATGATCCGTGAAACCTAGAGATTCGAAGTAGCAAGCGGCGCACTCCGGGTACTCTATCGCAAACAAACAAGCATACAATAAGCACTCATGCAATGCACAGGTAAAACTCAAATAAAAGATCTAACCAGAAAGTTCAACTTAAGAACTCCGGTTTGCAAAAAGAATCAAATCAAACGAAGCAACGCAAGTCAAACGGCGAAAGAAACAAGCTTCATTTACTTATCTGGATCTAAGTCAAATTTTACAGTAGCAAAAACTTATTTGAGTTGGTTAAACAGAAAGAGAATTTCGAGACAAAACTCTAGGCGCTTGAATCGCCCGATTCCGATAGACGAGCGAAAAGTTATATACTAGAACGAAAATCGGATCAGAAATCGCGATCTGGAATAATCGCGGAAAAATCCAAAAAAAACTGACGAACAGTTTATCGAACGAACGTTCGTTAACTATAACTAAACGATGGACGCGTTCGTTAAAACGAACGAACGAGCGAACGCTTGCTAAAAAGACTAAATCGAAAAAAAACCAAACCGATCTATAAAAAAATAAACCGGGGTTTCAAAAAAAACTGCACGGTTTTTCCGGCGATAACTGGCGCGACGGCTACCTCGGGTCCGGCGGGATCCAGCGGGGTCGGGCGGCTCCGGCAGGGTTCGGGAGGCGGCGTGGGGCGGCGGGGCTGCGGGTCCGGGCGGCGGGTGGCGGCGTGGTTGACGGGAGGCGTCGGATGGCGGCGTTCGGGCGTCGGGCGGCGGCGGCGTTCGGCGACGGCGGCGGCGGTTGGACGCGCGGGCGGCGGGGTCGGGGTGGGGAACGAGGTGGCGGGGCGGGGTACTTATTGGTTCAGGGGGGCGTCCGACTTGGAGAAGGGGGCGACCCCGGGCGGCGGCGGCAGCGTCGTCCCAGACTCCGGTAGGAGTCCGGCTCGGCCATGATTCGGGCGAGGCGGCGCGGCAGGTGGGCCGGCTGGGCCTTCGGCCCAGTTCGGTCCGCGGCGATTTTTTTTAAATTACGCCGAAATAAAATAAATCCTAGAAAAATAAATAAAAATCTAAAATGCGAAAACAAATTTTCACTGTCTAATTAAAATAATTAGAATGCGATGAACACTTTCTTGGCCCTAAAATGCAATTTTGAAAACATGCAAATTTTTCTAATGCAAATAAAATGCAATAAAATCCAAAAAATCAAACATTTGATTTTAATATTTTTCCTCCAATATCTCAATTATTTTGGAGAAGTCATATTTTCTCCTCTCAATACTTTTATATGAAATATTTTTCAGAGTGAAAAATAATTAAAACCAAAATCCTCGTTTCATAATTTGATGAAAATCAAATATGAAAACCGGGAAATCCCCAACTCTCTTCGACGGTCCTTGAGCTGCTTAGGATTTCGAGGATTAGCCAAAATGCAATAAAATATGCTATGCAATGATGATCTAATGTATAACATTCCAAATTGAAAATTTGGGATGTTACATGTAATGAACTAATTCTTTATTTATATTGGTGTTAAACCTAATGTATTCCAACTTATCTATGGTTTATAAAATATTTTACTAGCCATAGAGTCATCAAAATAAGCAAACAACACACGAAAAACAGAATCTGTCAAAAACAGAACAGTCTGTAGTAATCTGTAACTAACGCAAACTTATGGAACTCCAAAAATTCTAAACTAAATTGGTGGACCTGAGGAATTTGTCTAGTAATCATCTGCATAAAGAATCAACTAAATAGCACTCTCCAGTATAAAGTTTTAGCTAATCTCGTGAGCGCTAAAGTTTCTGTTTTTTATAGCTTCACCCAAGTCTTCCCAAAGGTTCTACTTGGCACAAACACTAACTAAAACATAAAACCACATCTAAACAGAAGCTAGATGGATTATTTATTCCTAAACAGAACCAAAAATCAAGAAACTAAAATAAAATTGGGTTGCGTCCCAACAAGCGCTAACGCTTAACGCCCCTAGCTAGGCATGACGATTTCAATGATGCTCACATAAAAGATAAGAATTGAGACATAAAGAGAGCATCATGAAGAATATGACTAGCACATTTAAGTCTAACCCACTTCCTATGCATAGGGATTTTGTGAGCAAACAACTTATGGGAACAAGAATCAACTTGCATAGGAAGGTAAAACAAGCATAACTTCAAGATTTTAAGCACATAGAGAGGAAACTTGATATTATTGCAATATGTAGAAGCATATGATCCTCTCTCATAATAATTTTCAGTAGCATCATGAATGAATTCAACAATATAACCAGCACCTAAATCATTCTTTTCATGTTCTACTTGCATAGAAATTTTATTACTCTCCACATAAGCAAAATTCTTTTCATTCGGAATAGTGGGAGTTTCATAAGAGACTTGAATACTATAAATTGTTTCCACATTAAAATAGTAATGTTCAGAAAAAGGGTAATCATAATAATGACAAGTTTTATAAGTATAGTCATCACTACTTTTTATAGCATAAGTTTCATCACAATAATCATCACAAGTAGCAACTTTGTTCTCATCATAATCGATTGAAACCTCTTCCGAAATAGTGGATACATCACTAAATAAAGTCATGACCTCTCCAAATCCACTTTCATAATTATCACAATAAGATTCAACATCCTCCAATATTGTGGGATCACTACTTCCTAAAGTTGACACTCTTCCAAACCCACTTTCATCAATATAATCATCATAAGTAGGAGGCATGCTATCATTATTATAAATTTGCATATCAAAACTTGGGAGACTAAAAATATCATGTTCATTAAACTTAGCATCCCCAAGCTTCGGACAAACATTAATTGAAGCAAATATATTCTCAAAAACATCATCTTCATTAAACATAGCATCCCCAAGCTTGGGCCTTTTCATATCATAAGCATAATCACTCTCATCATTAATAGTATGGATAATACCAATAGTATAGAAATTATCATATTCTTCCAAGCAAGTGCCAAAAAGATTTTCAAGATCATAAGAAGTATCATTATCTTCCCAATCATAATCGTCACAACAAGCAATAGGCATAACGAGATCATCATCAAGTGCATCATCTTCCACAATTATTTTTGATTCATTTTCATGAGGCACAACAATGATAGGAGCAACATTATTTGGGAGAGATATCTTTTTACCTCTCTTCCTTTTCCTTTTCTTCTTCTTCACCACATCATGTGTGGGTTCAATCCTCTTTTTGGAGCTCCTTATTAATAAGATTGGTTGAAAAGAAGGCTCCTCCTCGTTACCTGATTCATCATAAGAAATAATAGGAGGATATTGGGAAGTCTCTTCCCTTTAGTTAGTATTCTCTTCATCCTCTATTTGTTTTCTTTTCTTTATGTAATTGGCAATATAAGGATTTTCAATGCAATTCACCGCACAATACATATAAATTTCTTCTAGATCAAAATGAAGAACTCTATCAAGGGCAAATTCTGGAATAACCTTAGTTATAAGTTTCATTTCTTAATAACCCAAGAGCAAACTAAGTTCATTATGATGTGCAAGGGAAATCAAGTCATCACAATTTTTGGACACGATACGATCATGAAACAATTTGCATTGGGTACTGAAATGATCATGTTCATTGCAAAGTTCACAAGTACGGCTAAGAAAATTTAAATTTTCAGCACCAACATCTAGCCTTTCTTGCAACAATTTAGTTTCTAAATACTTATGCCTCTTGCAATATCTATCTTACCTATTTGGTGTGTACTTACAAACCCAATGCACTCCACAAAAATTGACATGTTTATAGGAGACATTTTCATCATAACTAGTGCAATCATCATTAGTACTATGGATATTCAAAGAGTTCATACTAACAACATTGCAATCATGCTCATCATTCAAAGATTTAATGCCAAACATTTTAATGCATTCTTCTTCTAACACTTTGGCACAATTTTCCTTTCCATCATACTCACGAAAGATTTTAAAAAGATGAAGCGTATGAGGCAAACTCAATTCCATTTTTTTGTAGTTTTATTTTATAAACTAAACTAGTGCTAAAAAAAGAAACAAAAAGATTCGATTGCAAGATCTAAAGATATACCTTCAAACACTCACCTCCCCGGCAACGGTGCCAGAAAAGAGCTTAGTTGACGGGGTGTGAGTGTCGCTTACCTAGCCTCCCCGGCAACGGCGCCAGAAACTGCTTGATGTCTACTATGCAACCTTCTTCTTGTAGACGTTGTTGGGCCTCCAAGTGCAGAGGTTTGTAGGACAGTAGCAAATTTCCCTCAAGTGGATGACCTAAGGTTTATCAATCCGTGGGAGGCGAAGGATGAAGATGGTCTCTCTCAAGCAACCCTACAACCAAATAACAAAGAGTCTCTTGTGTCCCCAACACACCCAATACAAGGGTAAATTCTATAGGTGCACTAGTCCGGCGAAGAGATGGTGATACAAGTACAATATGGATGGTAGATATAGGTTTTTGTAATCTGAAAATGTAAAAACAGCAAGGTAACTAATGATCAAAGTGAGCACAAACGGTATTGCAATGCTAGGAAACAAGGCCTAGGGTTCATACTTTCACTAGTGCAAATTCTCTCAACAATAATAACATAATTGGATCATATAACTATCCCTCAACATGCAACAAAGAGTCACTCCAAAGTCACTAATAGCGGAGAACAAACGAAGAGATTATGGTAGGGTACGAAACCACCTCAAAGTTCTTCTTTCCGATCAATCCATTGGGCTATTCCTATAAGTGTCACAAACAGCCCTAGAGTTTGTAGTAAAATAACACCTTAAGACACACATCAACCAAAACCCTAATGTCACCTAGATACTCCAATGTGACCTCAAGTGTCTGTGGGTATGATTATATGATATGCATCACACAATCTCAAATTCATCTATTCAACCACCACATAGAACCTCAAAGAGTGCCCCAAAGTTTGTACCGGAGAATCAAGATGAAAACGTGTGCCAACCCCTATGCATAAGTTCATGGGCGGAACCCGCAAGTTGATCACCAAAACATACATCAAGTGAATCACATGATATCCCATTGTCACCACACATACGCACAGCAAGACATACATCAAGTGTTCTCAAATCATTAAAGACTCAATCCGATAAGATAATTTCAAAGGGAAAACTCAATCCATTACAAGAGAGTAGAGGGGGAGAAGCAACATAAGATCCAACTATAATAGCAAAGCTCGCGATACATCAAGATCGTAACCCCTCAAGAACACGAGAGAGAGAGAGATCAAACACATAGCTACTGGTTCATACCCTCAGCCCCGAGGGTGAACTACTCCCTCCTCGTCATGGAGAGCGCCGGGATGATGAAGATGGCCACCGGTGATGGATCCCCCCTCCGGCAGGGTGCCGGAACAGGGTACCGATTGGTTTTTGGTGGCTACAGAGGCTTGCGGCGACGGAACTCCCGAGCTATTCTGTTCCCCGAAAGTTTTAGGGTATATGGATATATATAGGCAGAAGAAATACGTCAGGGGAGCCACGAGGGGCCCACGAGGGTGGAGGGCGTGCCCAGGGGGTGGGCGCGCCCCCTGCCTCGTGCCTTCCTCGTTGCTTTCCTGACGTGCACTCCAAGTCTCCCAGGTTGCTTTCCTTCCAAAAATAACTTCTCCAGAAGGTTTCATTCCGTTTTGACTTCGTTCGATATTCATTTTCTTCGAAACACTGAAACAAGGGAAAAAACAGGAACTTGCACTGGGCTCTGGGTCAATAGGTTAGTCCCAAAAGTAATATAAAAGTGCATAGTAAAGCCCATAAAACATCCAAGATGGATAATGTAATATCATGAATACTTCATAAATTATAGATACGTTGGAGACGTATCAGGGAGCGATCGCCGCGGTCTCAAATCCGTTGAAGATCAAGTCTCCACGGATATCCGCGACATAGTTCAAGCTTCCAAATCTGACCTGGTGGCCAGGGGCGTAGCTATCGATCTGCTCCAGATGGCCAAGCGAGTTGGCCTATAGTACAAAGCCGCCGAATACGAAGATGAGGAAGGTTTCTCCTTGGACAGCGTCACTATCGACGATCGAAGGGGCCATCGAACCTTTCGTCGACGGCACAGTGGAACTCTCAATGAAAGCACCAATGTCGGTGTCAAAACCGGCGGATCTCGAGTAGGGGGTCCCGAACTGTGCGTCTAAGGTCGATGGTAACAGGAGACAGGGGACACGATATTTACCCAGGTTAGGGCCCTCTCTATGGAGGTAATACCCTACTTCCTTCTTGATTGATCTTGATGAATATGAGTATTACAAGAGTTGATCTACCACAAGATCGTAATGGCTAAACCCTAGAAGTCTTGCCTGTATGACTATGGTAATGAGTATATCCTTTCCGGACTAAACCCTCCAGTTTATATAGACACCGGGGGGATCTAGGGTTACATAGAGTTGGTTACATAGGAAGGAATCTTCATAGTTGATCGCCAAGCTTGCCTTCCACGCCAAGGGGAGTCCTATATAGACACGGGTATAGTCTTCGGCCTTCGTGTCTTCACAGCCCATCAGTTTGGCCCATGGATAACTGGCTGGACGCCCGAGGACCCCTTAGTCCAGGACTCCCTCATCGGGTTGCAAGTATTTGTTCTTTGTGTGCAGGTACCATTTACATAGTGTTGCTTGGTTCTCCCACTGGATTGATACCTTGGTTTCACAAGTGAGGGAAAGACTTTCCATAGCTATGTTGCATCATCCCTTCCTCTTTGGGGAAATACCGACACAGTCTAGCCACGTCAAAGGAATTTCTGGGACCGCTGCAGGGGAGTCATCATCAACATCTATCAGGTTCCTAATCACAAATATCATCTCCTTGCAATTTACATTATTTGCCTTTTGCCTCTCATTTTCATCTCCCCCACTTCACAAAAATTTCCTTTTTATCCGCCTTCTTTTTTTGTTTGCCTTTTTCTCATTCGATCTTTTCTCTGCTTGTGTTGCCATGTGTCTTCTATTTGCTTGCATCTTCTCTTGCTAAAAATCTATTGATATGGATCCTCATCCACTTTCTAATCTTTTCAAAAGATCCAATTATGATTAACCAATCGCTAGTGAATTGAGTTCACTAGATTATCTTTATGAAGTTTTGCTTGAGATTCGTGAATTTGAAAATTGTGATGAAGTGTTAAAAGACGAAATTTGTAAAGTGATTCATGATAGCTCCGTGGATGAACACCATGATTGCAATGATGTTATTATAAATTATATTAATGTCAATTGTGGTCATGATATGCAAAACCCCAAGCTTGAGGATGCTTGTTTCGTTATGTCCACTACTTATTGCAATGATCATGATTGGGTGATAATGATTCTTATGATCTTGAAAATTTATTAAAGCCTCATGATGAATATGATATTGATAATAGTGTTTGCAATAATATAGAAATTGGGTTTGGAAGAGTGTCAACTCTAGGTAATAACGATCCCACTACTTTGTAGAATGATCAATCTTATGAAATTTTTGATAAAAATGGGTTTGGAGAGGTCATGACTTTAGTTGATGTTAATCCCACTATCTTGGAAGATTATAAAACTTTTATGCATGTGGACCATGAAGAGAAAAATTTATATGATAGCTATATTGTTTGAATTTGATTATGATCCTACATGTAATTATGATGAGAGGGGAAACTATGGTTGTAGAATTTTTCATGTTACTAAATTACCCCTCGTTACGTTGAGATCGTCAATGCTTTATCCTTCTCCTTTGCATATGCTAGTTTTTGCTTGCCTCGATAATTTGTTTGCTCATAAAATGCCTCCGAGCCTCGGCAAGTGAAGCATAGGAAGTATGTTAGACTTAAATGTGTTTCTCCGAGGCTCAGTGAAGCATAGGAAGTATGTTATACTTAAATGTGTTTCTCACATGTTTTATGATGCTCTCTTTGTGTTTCAATTACTATCTTGCATGTGAGCATCATGGAAATCTCAAGCCTATCTTAATGGCTATAAAGAAAGAGCTTGTTGGGAGACAACCCAATGAGTAAAATATTTTTTTTTCACTTTTTGTTTCTGTTCTTGAGTGTTTGCACAATTATGCTTCTGTTATGATTGTGTTTTTATGTTTTAATTAGTGTTCATGCCAAGTAAAGCCTTTGGGATAGCTTTGGGTGATAGTTGATTTGATCTTGTTGAAAAACAAAAACTTTTGCGTCTAGTAACAAAATTGTTTAAATTTATAGAAGCAATGAAAAATTCTGAATTTTTTACATAAGATTGATACATAAATGGCCTAAGTTGTCCAAATTTTTCAGAAGTTTTGGAGTTACAGAAGTATGGACAAAGCCAGATTACTACAGATTGTTCTGTTTTTGACAGATTCTGTTTATTTTAATGAATCTATGGATAGTATTGGAGGGTATAAGCCATGGAAAAGTTAGAATACAGTAGGTATAATACAGGAATACAATATGAATGGGTTTGCAACTGTACTTAGAGTAGTGATTTTCTTTATTATACTAACGGATCTCATGAAGGTTTTGTTAAGTTTTGTGTGATTGAAGTTTTCAAGTTTTGGGTGAGATCACGATGGATGAAGGAATAAGGAGTGAAAAGAGCCTAAGCTTGGGGATGCCCATGGAACCCCAAGTTAATATTCCAGGAGAACCAAACAACTAAGCTTGAGGATGCCCCGGAAGGCATCCCCTCTTTCTTCTTTTTCCTTGGAGCTATATTGTTATTCGTCACATATCACGAGTTTTGCTTGGACCGTCTTGTATTATATGAGTCTTTACTTGTTTTGCTGTTTAGTTTGTCAAATATTTTCTGGACACACCTATTTGAGAGAGCCAAATTATGCTATGATTTCTTAGGATTGCTCGATATGCTTCACTTAAAAAAATTGAGCTAAGGAATTGCCCTAGTGCTTCACTTATATCTCTTTGAGCATGGTGTGCTGTAATATTTTTGAAGAAATACTCTCATGATTCACTTAGATTTATTTGAGAGTTAGTAATTTTTTGAAGAAATACTCTCATACTTCACTTAGATTTAGTTGAGAGTTAGTAAAATTTTGAAGAAGTTCTCTCATGCTTCACTTAAATTATTTTGAGAGATGAAAACTTTTATGCTCATGTTCTTCACTTAATTTGTTGAGCTTGTCAAAAGCCAATGTTGGGGATATCGATTATCGGGAACCTATCGGTCGACCCATGATAAGGGGTAAATCGGCCAGTTTATTGGCATATCGGCCGATTTATCGCCATATCGGCTGATTTGTCGGCCGATTTATCTTATCGGTCAAACAATGTTAAGCGATAAATCAGCCGATTTATCAGAATATCGGAAGATATCTTGAAAAGTGTCAAAAGCAATTGCAACATATGAAATTAGTCCCAAAGTGATAGATATTCAAGAGGCATATTATAAAAACTTTCATGAAGATCTTTGGACAAAATAAACTTGATTCTTTGTAACAGTTTTGAGATATGATGATAGTAATATGCGAGTCATGTTGGTGAGTAATTATGCCTTGGTAAGAATATTGGTGTTAAGGTTTGTGATTCCGTATCCAAGTACGAAAATCAATAGTTATGCAATGAAATTATATCCTACTTGTGGTGCATTATTCGGTGTTAATTATGCTTCATGCTCTTTATGTGAATGTTTGTTTCTTGGTTGGTTGCTTCTCAATCTATTTGCTAGCCTCCATTTGTACTAAGTGGGAATACCACTTGTGCATCCAAAATCCTTGAATGTAGTTTTGCCATACGAGTCCACCATACCTACCTCTATGCGGTATTACCGTGCCGTTCTAAGTAAATTTGTATGTGCCATCTCTAATTTTTAAAATGAATTTCCTTTTTGTGTGCCCGTACCGCTCATGAAGAAGTATGGGGTGGCCAATATTTTTCCATGCTAGATGTGTTATTCTCAAGATGAGTGTTTATTCACTTCTCATTGCATGAGAGTACGACGGTAATAGGGATGCCCACTCCCGAAATGAAAAAGAAATTTACTTTATGTTGTCAAATAATAAATTCCTTGGAAAGTGTTGGTATGGACGGTACCCATGGATAGGGCTAGCCGTGGGATGTGGAAGTATGGTGGAAAAAGGAATAAACTTTATTTTATGTTTGGGAACCGCCTATGATGTATCTAGCATGGAAAGTATTGGAAACTACTCGGTCGTTTTCGTTGACGGGAAAAGTATTCCTCCCAAAATATTTTTATCTCTCAATTTAAGCTTTGTGCTCTGGCACCTCTACAAATCTCTGCTTCCCTCTGCGAAAGGCCTATCTATTTAATTTTATGCAATTTTTATTTTTATTTGAGTCTCCATCTTCTCTTATAAAGCACCAACTAGGGTATTGAATGTAGCTAATATGGGAGTGTGCTTCGTGAATGGATCAATAATTGAGCATGATGGGCTAGGGATAACTTTCTTTAGTGTTGATATTTTGAAAGACATGGTTGCTTATTGATATGCTTGAGTATTGAAGTCTTCATGTCAAATATAGACTATTGCTTTGAATCATCTAAAAGTCCATATGTCCATGCTACAAAAGAAAAGAATATGTGATGAACATGTTAGGAAGCTGTCGGTGTACAAAAGTAGGGGCCCTCTTTGTACCCCTTTACTTGTGCATGGGTAGTTAGAGCCGCACCTACGACCACACTTAGCAGGGCAGAGGAAGGAAGCAAACGTACAAGACCACCAGAGCAGCGCCAAGCCAGAGGCGCGAGGAGCAAAGGGACAAGATGGGCTTTCCCAGGCAAGAGCCTTGCCGGGGCAGCTTACGTAGCCCCGGCAAGAGCCTTGCCGGGGCAACTTGCCCAACACCAGTGAGGCCGCCACCCTCGAGCCTAAGGGTTCCAACACCATCAACGACATTGGAACCAAGGCTCGGGAGGCGCCTGCATGGTGGCATGCAGATCTTTGTGAAGACAAAGGGCCTGCGAGGCCTAGATAGGAACCAGAAAACAAGACAACAGCGAGGCTCATTGCCGAGGATGCCCACGAGGCCCCGGCAAGGCTCCTGCCGAAGATACCCATGAGGCCCCGGGAAGACTCTTGCCAAGGGCGCCCGCAAGGCCCCGGGAAGACCCTTGCCGGGAATATCAGCAAGACCGCGGCAAGGCCTTGCCGCCCCGTCACCTCCCCAGCTCAGCAGCCGACCCACCATCTAAGCAAGTTCCCACGTGGCAGTACGTGGCTCCTAAGCCAACTAGTCAAGCACCTGCGTGGTGGCATGCAGATCTTCGTGAAGACCCTGCCACCACACCAGCTCAGCAGCCTGCCAGCCTACATGGAGCTGCATGCCTCGTTGGCATGGACGCGTGTCGGAGCAAGGCGAAGCGGCGACGGACGGGACGGGTTTTGCTGCCGTCCCCGATAAAGCAAGAGGATACCTAAGTAGCGCATTTAATGCGTTTTGTCCCGTGATGTCAGGCAATAAGCTTGTACACTGTACAACTTTCCACCTCCTATGTGCCACTGTGGCAGCCCCTTTGACTATAAAAGGAGGCCCACGGCATACTGAGAGAGGATTCATACTTTTTGGACCCTGCACGCTTTGTAGCTAGTCCATGAACACCAGATAAACACAAACCAGCGGGAGTAGGGTATTACGCGTAACTCGCGGCCTGAACCTAGATAAACCCCCGCGTTGATCTTCTAAACCCGCTCTTTCCACAGCCCCGCGCCCGCCAACCGCAGAAGGGATTTCCAGTGATCCCTTAGGTGTCGTTTCAGCCGACATCTTTGGCGCGCCAGGTAGGGGGCGGGAGCTGTGAGAAATCCGGTTTTCAAGCCGACACCTCGACTTCATCATCACGATGGCCCCCAAGAAGAAGGGGATGACAGCGATCGGGTCGTCTGGAGCAGGCCCGTCCGCACCAGCGCGGGCGGGCGATGGGGTGTCCACGGATGGCGCCGGAGGCGCCGCCCGTGAGCATCCATGACACTCTGGCACATGGAGCCGGACGAGCGACGTCGTACGGGCCCAAGACGACGAGCCACATGTCGTTGGGCCCGGGGACGCGGCTGTGCTGCCCACGGGCGGAGCGGCGACCTCCCGGACGCCCCCTCCGGCGCCCGCACCGCGGCCTTCCCAGGCCGTGCGCGATGAGCAACACTGCGAAGTTGGCGCCCCTGGGCGCCGCCGCGGGAAGAGCCCTGTGCATCACTCTCAGGACGCATCGGGCCAGCATGTGCACCGGGACGCTGCCGGAAGCGGCGCGCAACCGCGAGACCGTGATAGAGCTCCTTCTAACGTGGTTAGAAGTCGGAGCGCGTCATGGTCCACGCAGCTTTCGCCGCCACCCACGCCATCAGAAGCGTTGGCGCGCGTACAATTGCTCCTTGACTTCCCGCCCGCTGCGGAGAAGCTCGACGAGTGGAGATACACCATTCAAAGCCTCGTCATCTTCGCCAACAAAGATGAGCCACTCCCAGCGGGACCCTCGTGCCGGCATTCTGTTGACCCGATGCGTGCCGACGATGGGAGGACCAGGGATGCTCCGACCATGGTGCACTCTCCTCCCCGGTGGCCGCGACAGCAGGCGCTGGCTCACTGTGCCGACGTCCATGACGACGTTTCTACGGCATCGTCTGACCCGCGAGCCCGCCGCGACCAACGCCAAGTCTTTCGTGAGTGAGCCTAGGAAGACGCTCGAACCACCATCGAACAACGACGGGAGACGCGCCATCAGTCAGATTGGCGTGCGGGGCCTACTATGGACCACCCGGCGCCGGGGGGGCTCCGGCGACCTGCCTTACGAGGTGGGTTGTCTAGCCATTACCCGAGAGTTGTGGCAGTTCCAGTGGCCCTCCCACCGCACGTTCAAGCCTGATGTTGGCGAGAAGTACAACCGCAAGATTCACCCATCGGAGTTCCTCGCCATCTACACCATCGCGATGAAGGCTGCCGGAGCTCGCGACAACAAGGTGCTTGCAAATTACTTCCCGTTGGCACTCAAACCCAACGTCATGTCATGGTTGATGCATTTGCCAGTGGATTCCATTTCTTCTTGGTCGGATTTGTGTCATGAGTTTGTTGGCGCCTTCACTGGAGGCCACCAAGATCATGGCCAGGCAAGCGATTTGCATATCATCCCCCAGAAAGAAGGCGAAAACCTGCGGGCATACATATAGAGGTTCAGCCGGGTGCATTACAACATCCCAGATGTTCATCCCGCCGCTGTCATCAGTGCATTCCATCAGAATGTGCGCAACCGCAAGATGCGTGAAGAGTTGGCGATGAACAAGGTCAAGGATGTGGCCGAACTTTATGTTCTGGCTGATAGATGTGCTCGAGCTGAAGAGGGGAGGAAGTACCCGAGCGAAGATGCCGGTGCGGAAACCGACTCCACAGACGAAGACACCACCGCCCCAACAAAGAAGGGCCGATGCCGCAACAGGAAGCGTAAGGGCAAGACTGTGCTTGCCGTTGAGGGATCCGGCGACCCCGGCGCCGCCAAGAAGGCCAAGGCTGACGACCCAGGCAAGGAGGTTGCCGGGTGCGCCTCTTGATGGGCCTTGGCAGCCGCCAACAACCCAGGACGCTCCGACAAGCAATACTGCAAGATCCACCGCACCAAGGGCCATGACCTCCAGAATTGCCGACAGGTTGAGCTACTTGCAGAGAAGAAGAAATCTGAATATGAAAGGCGGGACAAGGATAAGGGTCAGGATGGTGCTGAGGGGTCCGGCAAGAAGCGTGGCGGCTAAGGAGGTCACCGCGGCAAAGATAACCAACAAGAGAGGCCCGCTCAGGTCCGCGACAAGAAGGAGGAAGATGATGATCATGACGAGGATGACGAGTCCGGCGAGAACGAATTCTAGAAAGCTACGGAGGCCATGTGCGTCAACGGTGGCGCCTCGCTGCACGCCTCTCACCGCCAACTGAAGCAGTGGGCGCATGAGGTCACTGCGGCAGAGCCATCATTCGATGCCCAGAAGCCACTGAAGTGGTCTCGCACGCCCATCATTTTTTACACCGAGGATCACCCTGATCACACAACTACGGTCGGGTGTTTGCCGTTGTTGGTTTCACCAACAATACGCAACCTCAAGGTGACAAAAGTGCTCGTTGACGGTGGGGCCGGTCTGAATTTGATCTCGCCCGCTGTGATCAAGAAGCTGCAGATTCCTGATGGAGATCTCGAGGAGACGGGCACGTTTCAAGGGTTCAACCCGGGAAGGAGTCAGCCGAAAGGTAAAATCACGCTGCCCGTTACGTTTGGGGGCGAGCTGGACTATAGGACGGAGAAGATCGTTTTTGTTGTCACCGAGATCCCCTCGCCGTACAATGGGATCCTTGGCCGCCCAGAGCTGGCCAAGTTCATGGCGGCGTCACACTACGCCTACAATACATTGAAGATGTCGGGGCCGCTGACCATCATCACCGTCCCCTCTGACAAGAAAGATGCGCTCATCTGCGCCGACCAACTCTACCGAGAGGTAGTTGCAGCAACTGCCGCCAAGGCACTTGGTCCTGCCGCTGAAGCCCCGTGAAGGAAGAAGGCCGCCAACAAGACCTCTTCCGGTGAGACCTTTTCCGGCAAGACCTCTTGCACCCACTCCGGCAAGCGCACCTCTTCGGAGTGATGTGCTCCCATTGAGGATGTGCCAGAGAGCTCCACCGGCAAGAGCAAGAAGTTCAAGGCCTCACTACCAGAGACCAAGAAGGTGTCCGTCAAGGAGGACAACACGGGCGGGCTTTTACCATAAGCTCCACCCTCGACAGCAAATAGGAAAGCGCGCTCGTCGCCTTCCTGCGGGCGAATGTCGATGTATTTGCATGGCAAGCATTTGACATCCCTGGCGTTCCCAGGGAGGTGATTGAGCACCATCTTGTTGTGTGTCCTCACGCGCGACCCGTCGAGCAGAAGGTCAGGAAGCAAGCTTTGGAGCGACAAGAGTTCATCATTGAAGAGATCAGGAAGTTGGAGGTGGCAGGCCTGGTTAGAGGAGTACTCCACCCCACGTGGTTGGCCAATCCGGTGGTGGTGCGTAAGGCGAATGGGAAGTGGAGGCTGTGTATTGACTACACAGATATCAATAAAGCCTGTCCAAAGGATCCTTTCCCTCTTCCACGCATCGACCAGATTGTAGACTCCACTACCGGGTGTGATCTGCTGTCATTCCTCGACGCCTATTCAGGATACCACCAGATCTTCATGATGAAGGAAGATGAAGAGAAGACCGCGTTCATCACCCCATGTGGTACGTACTGTTTTGTACGAATGCCTTTCGGGTTGAAAAGCGCTGGTTCGACGTTTGCCCGGGCGATCCAAATTGGTTTTGAGCCCCAGATACATAGAAATATGGAAGCCTATATGGATGATATAGTAGTCAAGACCAAGGACAGGGCCACGCTCGTACATGATCTAGAAGAAACATTTGCAAATCTGCGCAAGATCAACCTCAAGCTCAACCCAGAGAAGTGTGTGTTCGGTGTCCCGTCCGACAAACTTCTTGGGTTCTTTGTGTCTCAACACAGGATCGAAGCAAATCCCGACAAGATCAAAGCCATTGAGTAGATTGAGGTGCCCAAACGAGTTAGGGACGTCCGTAGGCTCGCCGGCTGCGTTGCTGCCCTAAGTAGGTTCATCTCCAAATCTGCTGAGCGCGCCCTGCCCTTTTTCAAAGTTTTGAAAAAGGCGGGTCCAGTAAAATGGACTCCGGAGGCAGAGCCAGCGCTGCAAGATTTGAATAGGTACCTTTCCTCCACGCCGATACTAGTCGCACCTAAACCACAAGAGCCGTTGCTGCTATACTTAGCAGCAACGAATCAAGTGGTCAGCATTGTGCTAGTAGCGCAGAGGGAACTCGAGGGAGAAGCAGCAGTAGCAGCGGAGCCGTCAGATGATGGGCCGGGGCCCTCCCCGGCGGGGCCTGATGCCGGCAAGGCGGAACCCCCGGCAAGGCCCGGTCCTGGCAAGGCGGAGTCTGCGCAAATGGGCGAAGTTGAAAAGAAGAAGAAGATGGTGTAGCACCCACTTTATTTTGTCAATTCCCTCTCGCAGGGGGCTAGGTCAAGATATTCTAGTATGCATAAGCTACTTTTTGGCCTCCTCATGGCCTCAAGAAAGCTGCGCCATTATTTCCAAGCACATGAGATCACCGTTGTCACCCGCCTCCCGTTGCAACGAATCTTGCACAACCCAGATGCAACTGGGAGGATTGTGGAGTGGGCATTGGAGCTGTTGAGCTTTGGCCTCAAGTTTGAAAGTAGTTCACCAATCAAGAGCCGAGCCTTGGCAGAATTCATAGCAGAATGGACCGCAACGCCCGACGAGGAGATTCAAGAGACCACCCTTCCCGGCAAGGAGACGAGCAGTGAGTGGATTATGTACTTTGACGGAGCTTTCTCACTCCAAGGTGCTGGTGCCAGCGTGTTACTCATCGCACCCATCGGGGAGCACCTCAAGTACGTAATCTAGATGCTCTTTCCCCAGGAAAAGTCAACGAACAACACGGCAGAGTACGAGGGATTGCTGGCCGGTCTCTAGATCGCGGCAGACCTCGGAATCAGGAAGCTCATCATCAGAGGTGATTCCCAGCTTGTCGTCAAGCAAGTGAACAAGGATTACCAGAGCCCGTTGATGGAGGCCTATGTGGATGAAGTGAGGAAGTTGGAAGAGCGCTTTGACGGATTGCAAGCAGAGCATGTTCCTCGAGCGGAGGACGACATTGCTGACGACCTGTCAAAACGCGCTGCTCTCAAGTTGCCTGTGGAACCAGGTACCTTTGTGCTTCAATTAACTCAGCCATCCGTTGAACCATCCGCGGGATAGAGCAAACGCGGGAAGGCGGGCCCCGGCAAGTACTTTCCCGCTGAGCTCCCAGGAGCTGCCGTCAAGGACATTGCCGGGTGTCCCAAGCTTGCCGGAGAGCAGCAACCCCCGAAGGGGCCTCAAGCCCTAGCCGTAGAGGTAGCTGCCCTTAACGCCGAAGATGTGCCTTTAGTCCTTTCCGTCGATCCCCAGGCTCCGGCATGGGCACAGCCCACCGTCCGTTTCCTCCAAACAGGAGAGCTCCCCAAGGAGCAGGAAGAAGCAGAGAAAGTAGCCCGTCAGTCCAGCATGTACCAGTTTGTGGATGATGCCCTATATAGAAGGGGACTGAACGGTGTGAGGTTGAAGTGCATTCCTTGAGAAGACGGACTAAGGCTGCTGGCAAAGATACATGGAGGCATGTGTGGCTCCCACATAGGGCCGAGAGCCCTTGCCGGCAAGGCATTCTGACAAGGTTTCTTCTGGCCCACCGCTCTCCAAGATGCGACAGCACTAGTAACCAAGTGTGAAGCGTGCTAGTTCCATTCAAAGAAGCTTCATCAACCGGCTCAAGCTCTTCAGACCATCCCTCTTTCCTGGCCATTTTTGGTCTGGTGGCTCGGTATACTGGGCCCCTTGCCCTATGCTGTCGGGGGCTTTGAGTACTTGTATGTCGCAATCGACAAGTTCACAAAGTGGCCAGAAGTGGAGCCGGTGAGAAAGGTGACGGCACAGTCAGCCGTCAAGTTCTTCAAGAGGCTAGTCTGCTGTTTTGGTGTGCCTAATAGGGTTATCACCGACAACGGCACACAGTTCACAAGCCGTACTTTCATGCAGTACATTCAGGATCTCGGCAGCAAGGTTTGTTTTGCTTCTGTTGCTCATCCCAGAAGTAACGGCCAGGCTGAGAGAGCGAATGCAGAAGTGTTGCGGGGCCTCAAGACTAGAACTTTTGACAAGCTGCACAAGTGCTGAAGTGTAACATCCCAAATTTTCAATTTGGAATGTTATACCTAGGTCATTCATGCATATCATATTTTATTGCATATCTGCTTTGCGACCCTCGAAATTCTAAGCAACTCAAGGACCCACGGAGAGAGTTGGGGATTTCACCGTTTTCATATTTGAATTTTATCAAGTATTGAAACAAGGGTCATTTGTTTTAATTATTTTTCTCTCCGAAAATATTTCATATCAAATTATATGAGAGGGGATAATATGACTTCCCCAAAAATAATGAAATATTGGAGGAAAATATTAAAAAAAATAAACATTTTTATTGGATTTTATTGCTATTTTAATTAGGAAAAATACGCGTTTTTCAAAATTGCACTAGAGTCCTAAATAATTGTTCACCTTGTCCGGTAGATTTTTAGAGGACGGGGAAAATTTATTTCGGAATTTTTGGAGTCCGTTTAGTATTTATTTTCTTTGTTTTCCGTGCGTCGGAATATTAAAAAAAATTACCGCCTTACCGGGCAGTGTCCGCCTGGGACATCGACCCGGCCGGCCCTTTAAGAGGCGAGGCCTCGAGCAGCCGCCAGCCCCAGCCCACCCGCGCGCCCCGCCAAACCCTAGCCACCGCCGCCGATCTCCACCGAGCCGCCGCCGTTGACTTTAGTTCGGTCGTTTTTTAGAAACCCTAGCCCATTTTTTTTTCTTTAGATTGGTTTTTGTTTTGGTTTTTTCGGTTCGGTTAAACTGCGGACGCTCGTCCGTACGTTCGTTTTAACGATCACCGTTCACCCGTTAGTCACAGACAGCGCACGTTCATTCGTTAGCCTGTTTGTCAGTTTTCTTTTTTCAGGGTTTTTCCGCGATTATTTTCGATCGCGATTTCTGCCCTGATTTTCGTTTTAGTTTATCTTTTCGCTCGTTTATCGGAATCAGGCGATTCAAGCGCTTAGTTCTTCATCTCGAAGCCCTCTTTCTGTTTAACCAACTTGAACAAGATTTTGGTACTGTAAAATTTGACTTTAGTCCAGATTAGTAATCGGATCTTGTTTCTTTCGCAGTTTGAGTTTCGTTGCTCCGTTTGTTTTGATTCTTTTTGCAAACCGGAGTTCTTAAGTTGAACTTTCTGGTTAGATCTTCTTATTTGAGTTTTACCCATGCATCTTTGATTGATTGCTTATGTATGCTATTGTTTGTTTGCGATAGAATTCCCGGAGTGTAAAGCGTGCTACTACGAGTCTCTAGGTTTTGCGGATCGTCGGCAAGGCAAGTAACACATTGATCATACTATTTTCATACCCCGTTTTTATGCATTAGTTATAATCCTCAAACATTGCATGATTAGGGTGTGATTAACTTGTGGGTATTGGGAAGTAGTTGATGAGGTAGAACCTATTGCCCTGTTTTATTATCAAACCCTGGGAGTTACTTCTACGTATTGCTTATATTGCCATGATATGCTCGTAGACATGGTTTGAGTTTGAGTGCATCCATGACAGATGTGAGATTGTTAATTTCTGCTTCAATTTAAGGTGGCAACTTTAATACACATCTGGGTGGATTGTTTGTTTTGGGCACTTGGGGAATCCAGTGATGTCCTAGGAGATCCCGGGGATATACTGTGTGATTCTCCTACGGTCCGCCACCGAGGCTCAAAGGGATCGTGAGATATTTCATGCTAGAAACTTCCGCGTGCAGCCACAAGCCATTATGGGCTCTAGCATAGTTGAGTATGCTACATGACCTCTTGAAGAGGTGGACTAGCAGATGTAGGGGAAAGTAGGTGTACCGGTCCACCCAGAGAAAGAGTTAATGTTTCTGAAAGACTATGTCTCGGTCATCCGTTTCCCAAACACCATGTAGTGCGAGAAATCAAACGGAGGAGATCGAGTCTTGTGGGGAAAACTACGCAAACCTCTGCAGAGTGTACAATCTAATCATGGTTAGCCATGTCCCCGGTTATGGACATCTTGAGTATCTAGTACTTGGATTATCCTATTGTATCTCATCACTCTAAATTAATTTGTTGGGTTATTAATGATTACTTTTAATTTGGATTGAGATGGGGGTACCATTCCCAATGTTTCAACCACCATGATAGTTAAATAAAATTTATTCCTTTGATGTAGGGAAAAACTGGCTTTTCGCAAAAACATATAACCTTAGAGCCTCCACCAGCCAAATAAGCATGTAGTGATAGCTTTATCTGTTCATTGCTCTATTGTGTTAATTTTGCCAGCATATTCCGTGTGCTGACCCGTTTCCGGGCTGCAACGTATTATGTTGCAGACTTTTCAGACGACGAGTAAGGTGCGATAGGTCGTTGTCATGCACTCAGCTATGCCGTTGGAGTTGATGAACTCACTTTATCTTCCAAGCCTTCCGCTCTTATCTCATTTAGATGGCCTTAAGCCATATTTATTGTAATAAGTTCTCTTTTGAGACATTCGATGTAATAAGTGTGTGATTGCACTCTGTTATAAATCCTTCGAGTATTGTGTGTGTCAGCATTACCGATCTAGGGATGACACTTATGCACAGAGATTTGGCCATCTAAGGTCGGATCGCTACAGGAAGGCACTGGATTGATGAATTGCCAATGGTTCTTTGGTCGTTCAGAACGACGCCAGATCGAGCCACTAGCCAGACACCCTTTGCCCTGGTATACGGGGCAGAAGCAGTTCTCCCCACGGAAGTCATATACGGGCCACCTCGAGTGCTCGCTTATGATGAGCGTGAGCAAGAGCAGTTGCGTCAAGAGGATGCGACACTCCTTGAGGAAGATCGTCTTAGGGCTGCTGTGCGAGCCGCTCGCTACCAGCAAGCCTTGCACCGCTATCATAGCCGCAAGGTTCACGCGCGAAGCCTTGAGGAAGGCGACCTTGTTCTTCGGCGAATTCAATCCGCCAAGAATTCAAACAAGTTGATGCCGAACTGGGAAGGCCCTTACCGGGTAATACGAGTCACCAGGCCCGGCGCAGTCTACCTGGAGACCGAAGGTGGCATTCCGGTGAGCAATTCCTGGAATATCGAACATCTTCGCAAGTTTTACCCCTAAGGCACGATTGTCGGGAGCCCCGGCGACCCCCATTTTGTACTAGCCTTGTCGGCAAGGCATGTAACCCTATGTACAGAGCCAGGCACGGACCCTGAGCATAAATAAATGAAGCGCTGGCGCCCTAAGTTTTAGCATGCATGCTAGGTTGAGTCTTTCTCTTTGTTAGGGGCGATAGTGCTTAGCGGCGACTAACCCCTAGCATAGTCGTTGAGTGTGCGTCTCTCTGTTCCTTCCCGTCCTTTCTTTTGGTTCGCAGGATGCGCTGGCCTTTCTGCTGAGCGGTTTGGGGGAAAGAAAACAGGTTGACGCCCCAACCCCGGCATGCCAAGGTTGCCGGGGGCTGCAGAATCCAGAGGTCCGACCACGGCAAGCCAAGGTTGGCGGGGGCTACAGAATCAGATAAGTCTTTTATCCCCCACTCTGCACTTCCGTATGGAACTTGAACGTACGAAGCTTCGCTCACTCTTATACCACCGTGCTCCCTCTTTCCCGTGCCCAAGAATCTTTCTTTGGGCCAGAACTTGGTTGTAGTGCGATGGAAAGGGAAACAACGAAGGGCCTAAACCTACTTTGCCCCTACCTCCGCCGAGGGCATAAGTGTAGTCGAGCTATAGAGCAGGAGGACGGCAAGGTCTGTTGCCGGGTAACGATGTTTATTATTTTAAAATAACAAGGATTCGATCCTTGGTGTGGGCCTCGCTCGCGCACCAAATAACCTGGCAATCACCCCATTTCTTCATTAATACGTTGTTAACAAGTACAATTCATACGGAGTGTGAGCTTGAGCAAGGGGATTACAAGGTTTAAATTCAACAAGTGAAAGCAGGCTTAAGATCTAAAAAAAAGGATAAGATGCCTGTAATCCTTTCTTGTCCTTCTCCTCAGGAAGCGGATCGGGATGACAGGGGGGCACAGTAGCGCCTAGGCGAGGTATGAGCAGCAGAAGACACAAAGAGAACGTCCCCGCGGCCGCCCAGAAGAAGGCTGGTGATAACGGTGCCGGGGAAGAGGCCGAAAGATGAGGCAACGGGCCGGCAATACGCGACGAAGGCGTCGACGCCATCGTACTCCGACTTGACAGCCCGCCACCTGCCTTCTTCGTCTTATCCAGCCCTCCAGCGGCAGCCGCCAAAGCGACGGCCCCGAGAAGTTCAAGGATCTAGAGGGCCAGGTGCTGATGGTGCTGCTGTCGGCTCCGCCTAGGGACGGGACGTCTGACGCCTAGTCGGACCCGTCCCCATTGTCCTCCCCACTGGTTCCCTCCTTGTTGCCGCTCGAGGAGGAGCTCTCGTTGTCGGTCGAGCTGTCCGCGTAGCACCCTCGCCTATGTCCCGAGCGCCCGAAGACCTTGATGGAGAGCAAGTCACTCTCCACTAGTTTGAAGAGGAGAACGTGCCCCTTCATCAAGCAGTGGGCACGTGTGAAGGTCTTACATCCCCGATGAAGGAACATCACATGAGGGGCGGGGAACCCTGTGTTCACCGACATATCACCATTGCAACACCCCTTCATGTGAAGCGTTATACTCATCCGTTGGTCGATCTCCAGCACCCTCGCGAACGCCTCGGGAAGGCGAAGGCGGCTACGCGGCGGTTCACGCAGTTGCAGGATGAATTCCAGCGCCGAGTCCCCAACATGGCCGCTCGGCGAAGCAGGAGGAGACGGTGGAGGAGATGGTGATGGAGATGGCGATGACGCAGGGCTTCCCCTTCCACGACTGCCTCTGCCTCGACCGCCTCGCCGATCGCGGCCCCGTCCGGCACTTCCACCTCGAGCATGGCCTTCGCCTTGGGCGGTTGGGTCTTCCTTGACCGCCGCGGTTCTCTGGCGGGAGAAAGACCTAGTCGCCTCCGCGGGAGAATGGCCGTGACCACGCCCTCTCGGCATCGCAGTGAATGGAAGATGGAGGCGAAGCGAATGTGCGAGACGATGCCTCCCCTCCTCCTCCCAAGTCCCTTTTTAGAGCCAAGCGGGGAAGACTAAAGACCGGCTCTATGCCTCTGAAGAGCCCGTTCAAATCCGGCTCATTAAGTTGGCAGGGAGCAGGGTCATCAACCGCCCTCCCCACCCATTCAAAGGCGCATAAGTATCGGCCATCGCGCATCTCCTCATATCCCGCGCATCCGTCACCTACCCTACACCATGCATGCGGCGTACATGGCGAGGAGGGCGGGCGCGATGGGAAACGTGGAACGACGGTTCCAAGGCTGAGAGAGTAAATGAGCAGTGGCCCTGCAGTTTTCCCTCTTTTTTGGGAAAACGCAGGCCGCCTCTTTACTGTTCGCTACGGGATGACGCAAGCATGCTGCGGTCATCCCATGCACGACCCCCATGTCACGCATTCAATGCGGGTCGTGGGGAAGCACAATGAGCAAGGGATTTACTGTAGTAAAAACTCTGCCTCGCGTGCCTGCGCATCGTTCTGGGCCTAGCCCAACAACGCGTCGCGCTTATGTGTGGCCCAGGCCCGGGGGCTCCTGTCGGTGTACAAAAATAGGGGCCCTCTTTGTACCCATTTACTTGTGCACGGGCAGTTAGAGCCGCACCTATGGCCACACTTAGCAGGGCAGAGGAAGGAAGCAAAAGTACAAGACCACCAGAGCAGTGCCAAGCCAGAGGCGCGAGGAGCAAAGGGACAAGATGGGCTTTCCCCGGCAAGAGCCTTGCCGTGGTAGCTTACGTAGCCCCGGCAAGAGCCTTGCCGGGGCAACTTGCCCAACACCAGCGAGGCCGCCACCCTTGAGCCTAAGGGTTCTAACACCATCAACGACATTGGAACCAAGGCTCGGGAGGCGCTTGCATGGTGGCATGCAGATCTTTGTGTAGATAAAGTGCCTGCGAGGCCTAGATAGGAACTAGAAAACAAGACAACAGTGAGGCTCCTTGCGGAGGATGCCCACGAGGCCCCGGCAAGGCTCCTGCCGAAGATACCCATGAGGCCCCGACAAGACTCTTACCAAGGGCGCCCGCAAGGCCCCGGCAAGACCCTTGCCGGGAATATCAGCAAGACTGTGGCAAGACCTTGCCGCCCCATCACCGCCCCAGCTCAGCGGCCGACCCACCATCTAAGCAAGTACCCATGTGGCAGTACGTGGCTCCTAAGCCAACTAGTCAAGCACATGCATGGTGGCATGTAGATCTTCGTGAAGACCCTACTGCCACACCAGCTCAGCAGCCAGCCAGCCTACATGGAGCTGCATGCTTGTTGGCATGGACGCGTGTTGGAGCAAGGCGAAGTGGCGATTGACGGGACGGGTTTCGTTGCCGTCCCCGATAAAGCAAGAGGACACCTAAGTAGTGCATTTAATCTGTTTTGTCCTGTGATGTCAGGCGATAAGCTTGTACACTGTACAACTTTCCACCTCCTGTGTGCCAGTGTGGTAGGCCCTTTGTCTATAAAAGGAGGCCCGCGGCGTACTGAGAGAGGATTCGGACTTTTTGGACATTGCACGCTTTGTAGCTAGTCCACGAACACCAGATAAACAGAAACCAGCAGGAGTAGGGTATTATGCGTCACTCGCGGCCCGAACCTGGATAAACCCCCCGCGTTGATCTTCTAAACCCACTCTTTCCACAGGCCCGCGCCCGCCAACCGTAGAAGGGATTCCCCGTGATCCCATAGGTGTCGTTTCCGCCGACAGCAGCATTCCACATAAAAAATTCTATTTTTACCATTTACCTACTTGAGGACGAGTAGGAATTAAGCTTGGGAATGCTGATAAGTCTCCAACGTATCTATAATTCTTATTGCCCCATGCTGTTATATTATCATTCTTGGATGTTTTACAATCATTTTATAGCAACTTCATATCATTTTTTTGGATTAACCTATTGACATAGTGCCAAGTGCCAGTTGTTGTTTTTTGCTTGTTTTTTACATCGCAGAATATCCCTGCCAAACAGAGTCCAAACACAACAAAACTTTTTGGATACTTTTTTAAACCAGAAGACAACTTGGCAGCCAAGGAAGCACCTAGGGGAGGCCTGTGGGGCCCACAAGACACCAGGGCGCGCTAGAGGCCCCTGGCGCGCCCTGATGGGTTGTGGGGCCTACGGGGGTCTCCTCCACTGCCTCTCAGCTCTATAAATACCCAAATATTCCAGAAACCCTAGGGGAGTCGACGATACATAATTCCAGCCGCCGCAAGTTCTAAAACCACAAGATCCAATCTAGAGCCTTATTCTGGCACTCTGCCGAAGGGGAACGCGATCACAGAGGGGTGCATCATCCTCTTTGGTGCTCCTTTGATGATGCGTGAGTAGTTCACCATAGACCTACAGGTCCGTAGGCATTAGCTATAAGACTTCTTCTCTTTTTCTGATTCTCAATACAATGGTCTCTTGGAGATCTATTTGATGTAATGACTTTTTGCGGTTTGTTTGTTGTGATCAGATGAAGTTCTAGTTTATGGTCAGATTTTTATCCATGAATATTATTTGTCTTCATTGATCTCTTATATGCATGATTATTTATATACTCGAATTTCTATTGCTATTCAGGATAACAAGATGTGGTCTATTCCTACATGAATAGATCTTGTCTACATCATGTCATCATTCTTATTCCATTACTCCATTTGTCCATGAACTTAATACACTAGATGCATGCTGGATAGCGGTCGATGTGTGGAGTAATAGTAGTAGATGCAGGCAGGAGTCGGTCTACTAATCTTGGACGTGATGCCTATATATTTATCATTACCTTGGATATCGTCATAATTATTTGTTCTTCAATCAATTGCCCAACAGTAATTTGTTTACCCACCGTATGCTATTTTCTCGAGAGAAGCCACTAGTGAAATCTATGGCCCCCGCGTCAATATTTTATCATATTTGCTTTCTGATTTCTAGCCGCATTTGTTTTCAGATCTATTATTCCAAAAACCCAAAAACAACTTGCTGCACTTTTTCTTTACTTATTTTGTTTTGTGTTTTTGCGAGATCTATTTATCCAAACTCATACAAACCAATCTATATTTTTCCCGAGGAGGGATTGACAACCCCTCTTATGCGTCGGGTTGCAAGTATTTGTTCTTTGTGTGCGAGTACCGTTTACATAGTGTTGCTTGGTTCTCCTACTAGATTGATACCTTGGTTTCACAACTGAGGGAAATACTTACCATAGTTATGCTGCATCATCCGTTCCTCTTTGGGGAAATACCGACGCAGTCTAGCCACGTCAATCTCGTATTATAAAAATGTTCATCGTGTATAATAAAAATGTTAATCGTAGATTATAAAAATATTCAATATATTAAGGTGCATTATAAAAGTGTTCATCCTATATTGTAAAAATGTTCAATATTTATTTACAAATGGTTCAATGTGTATATTATAAAAATGTTCAATATGGTCAGTTGATGAATTTGAAAAAGCTCACAAATTAAAAAGATATCACAAATTCTAAACAAATTTGGAAAATATGTCAACAATTTTTGAAATTCCAACTATTTTTTTAAAGTTGAGAATGTTTTTCGATATTTCAAAATTATTTGGGAAACCAAAAATGGGTTTGTTACAATGTATTCAGTTCGCTACAGCGCACCGCCAAAGTATATGCATTTTGCTAAAGTGTCTAACACATTAAAATGCTATAGAAAATGTTTGCTGGAACAACCCGAGTGTGTAGGCATTAGTGAAGCTGCGGTTATTAGCCGCACATGAACAACGACGAGGGACTCTCGAGTAGCAGTGTTGCAATCCAATTAGACCTGGAAGTGCACTGTTTTGGCCCATTAGGCCTCTCGACCCTTTATTAATTTCAATAAATGTATAAACTTGCCCTGCCACATCTTAATATTCGTAAGTCGGATCACAAAATGTTATATATGGTTTTGGACTGGGAAAAATATATACGTTGCAACCATGCCATTATCTTTTTACATGTTAACCACCTTAAAATTGTGATTAGGGCAGAACCTTAATTATGTAATTAATTGCTATGGGGTGGTATAGGAAATGCTAGTATGCATAAGTTTTCTACCCCATTTAAGGTGACTAGATAGATAGTTTACTTCTGTTTCACCTTCCTGCCATGTTAACCAACATTTAATCTTGACAAGTAGCGAAACAAGGTTGCAACCTTTCACTTAATGTGGAGTAATTGCTTTTCTTGCCAATGCCATGCGATGCCATGTCATTTCATATCATGAATGATGAGGACATTGCTATCTTGGATATGACCAAAAATATTGCATACATCTATATATTTGAGGTGATTTCTATTAGAAGATACGCAATAGTTTATTTATGTTATTCAGAACAAAAATACGTCATCTCTTTTTTTTATTTCATACCTAATTATAGAATTATCGGACACTTGTACAATCCACATGTGAAGATAAGGAAAAATGAGACAGTTAGGTGTTGTTCAAGAAGTTATCTCACATAACTTTT
Organism: Triticum aestivum; assembly: GCF_018294505.1. Lineage (NCBI taxonomy): Eukaryota > Viridiplantae > Streptophyta > Magnoliopsida > Poales > Poaceae > Triticum > Triticum aestivum. The sequence continues at coordinate 159,830,325 of NC_057808.1, read as the reverse complement.
GTCCCAAAAGAAGTTAGAGAGCAAGTCTCGGATGTTCTGGACTCAAATTCGGACTACACAAACATATTTCACTTTAAACACTTACAAATTTTGCATCCACACTTCGAACTGGGTGAATCTTTTTTTGTTGGGAATCTTATCTCGTACAATTTCTGAACACAATTGGCTCCACCTCAAATTCGTCCGGAGCATGCAGATATGAACGAAACAGTCTGACGATGAAGCAGAATCCGAGTGAAACTACTAACCAAAAGGTGTTGTTGTTAGGGAACGTAGTAATTTCAAAAAAAATCCTACGCACACACAGGATCATGGTGATGCATAGCAACGAGAGGGGAGAGTGTGTCCACGTACCCTCGTAGACCGAAAGCGGAAGCTTATAACAACGTGGTTGATGTAGTCATACATCTTCACGATCCGACCGATCCAAGTACCGAACGCACAACACCTCCGAGTTCAGCACACGTTCAACTCGATGACGTCCCACGAACTCCGATCTAGTAGAGCTTCGAGGGAGAGTTTCATCAGCACGACGGCGTGATGACGGTGATGATGATGCTACCGACGTAGGGCTTCGCCTAAGCACCGCTACAATATGATCGAGGTGGATTATGGTGGAGGGGGCACCGCACACGGCTAAGAGATCAATGATCAATTGTTGTGTCTATGGGGTGCCCCGTGGCATGTATATAAAGGAGTGCAAGAGGGGGGAGAGGGCCGGCCCCTATGGCGCGCCCTGGAGGAGTCCTACTCCCACCGCGAGTAGGATTCCCCCCTTCCAAGTAGTAGGAGTAGGAGTCAAGGAAAGGGAAGAGAGAAGAGAAGGAGGGGGGCAGCCCCTCCCCCTAGTCCAATTCGGACTAGGCCTTGGGGGGGGGGCGCAGCCTCTCCTCTCTCTTTCCCCTAAAGCCCAATAAGGCCCATATACTCCCCGGCGAATTCCCGTAAATCTCGTGTACTCCGAAAAATACCCGAATCACTCGGAACCTTTCCGATGTCCGAATATAGTCGTCCAATATATCGATCTTTACGTCTCGACCATTTTGAGACTCCTCGTCATGTCCCTGATCTCATCCGGGACTCCGAACTACCTTCGGTACATCAAAAAACATAAACTCATAATACAAATCGTCACCGAACGTTAAGCGCGCGGACTCTACGGGTTCGAGAACTATGTAGACATGACCGAGACATGTTTCCGGTCAATAATCAATAGCAGAACCTGGATGCTCATATTGTCTCCCACATATTCTACGAAGATCTTTATCGGTCAAACCGCATAACAACATACGTTGTTCCCTTTGTCATCGGTATGTTACTTGCCCGAGATTCGATCGTCGGTATCTCAATACCTAGTCCAATCTCGTTACCAGCAAGTCTCTTTACTCGTTCTGTAATGTATCATCCTGCAACTAACTCATTAGTTGCATTGCTTGCAAGGCTTATAGTGATGTGCATTACCGAGAGGGCCCAGAGATACCTCTCCGACAATCGGAGTGACAAATCCTAATCTCGATCTATGCCAACTCAACAAACACCATCAGAGACACCTGTAGAGCACCTTTATAATCACACAATTACGTTATGACGTTTGGTAGCACACAAAGTGTTCCTCCGGTATTCGGGAGTTGCATAATCTCATAGTCATAGGAACATGTATAAGTCATGAAGAAAGCAATAGCAACATACTAAACGATCAAGTGCTAAGCTAACGGAATGGGTCAAGTCAATCACATCATTCTCTAATGATGTGATCCCGTTAATCAAATGAAAACTCATGTCTATGGCTAGAAAACTTAACCATCTTTGATCCAACGAGCTAGTCAAGTAGAGGCATACTAGTGACACTCTGTTTGTCTATGTATTCACACATGTACTAAGTTTCCGATTAATACAATTCTAGCATGAATAATAAACATTTATCATAAAATAAGGAAATAAATAATAACTTTATTATTGCCTCTAGGGCATATTTTCTTTAGTCTCCCACATGCACTAGAGTCAATAATCTAGTTCACATCGCCATGTGATTTAACATCAATAGTTCACATCTTTATGTGATTAACATCCATAGTTCTCGTCGATATGTGATCAACCCCCAAAGGGTTTACTAGGTTCAGTAATCTAGTTCACATCGCTATGTAATTAACACCCAAAGAGTACTAAGGTGTGATCATGTTTTGCTTGTGAGATAATTTTAGTCAACGGGTGTGTCACATTCAGATCCGTAAGTATTTTGCAAATTTCTATGTCTACAATGCTCTGCACGGAGCTACTCTAGCTAATAGCTCCCACTTTCAATATGTATCTAGATCGAGACTTAGAGTCATCCAGATCGGTGTCAAAGCTTGCATCGACGTAACTCTTTACGACAAACTCTTTATCACCTCCATAACTGGGAAATATTTCCTTATTCCACTAAGGATAATTTTTTGACCGCTGTCCCGTGATCTACTCCTAGATCACTATTGTACCCTCTTGCCAAACTCTTGGTGAGGTACACAATAGGTCTGGTACACAGCATAGCATACTTTATAGAACCTATGACTGAGGCATAGGGAATGACTTTTCATTCTCTTTCTATTTTCTGCCGGGGTCGGGTTTTGAGTCTTTACTCAACTTCACACATTGCAACATAGGCAAGAAGTCCTTCTTTGACTTTTCCATTTTGAACTACTTAAAAAATCTTGTCCAGGTATGTACTCATTGAAAAATATATCAAGCGTCTTGATCTATCTCTATAGATCTTGACGCTCAATATGTAAGTAATTTCACCGAGGTCTTTCTTTGAAAAACTCCTTTCAAACACTCCTTTATGCTTTCCAGAAAATTCTACATTATTTCTGATTCAACAATATGTCGTTCACATATATTTATCAAAAATGTTGTAGTGCTCCCACTCACTTTCTTGTAAATACAGGCTTCACCGCAAGTCTGTATAAAACTATATGCTTTGATCAACTCATCAAAGTGTATATTCCAACTCCAAGATGCTTGCACCAGTCCATAGATGGATCACTAGAGCTTTCATATTTTATTAGCACCTTTAGGATTGACAAAACCTTCTGGTTGCATCATATACAACTCTTCTTTAATATATCCATTAAGGAATGCAGTTTTGTTTATCCATTTGCCAGATTTCATAAAATGCGGCAATTGCTAACATGATTCAGACAGACTTTAAGCATCGCTACGAGTGAGAAAATCTCATTGTAGTCAACACCTTGAACTTTGTCAAAAACCCTTTTTGACAAGTCTAGCTTTGTAGATAGTAACACTACTATCAGCATCCGTCTTCCTCTTGAAGATCCATTTATTTTCTATGGCTTGCCGATCATCGGGCAAGCCAACCAAAGTCCACACTCTGTTCTCATACCTGGATCCCATCTCAGATTTCATGGCCTCAAGCCATTTTGCGAAATCTGGGCTCATCATCACTTCCTCATAGTAATTTCAAAAAAATTCCTACGCACACACAGGATCATGGTGATGCATAGCAACGAGAGGGGAGAGTGTGTCCACGTACCCTCATAGACCGAAAGCGGAAGCGTTATGACAACGCGGTTGATGTAGTCGTACGTCTTCACGATCCGACCGATCCAAGTACCGAACGCACGACACTGCTACCTCTTGAGCACTGCATTGGTTTTCCCTTGAAGAGGAAAGGGTGATGCAGCAAAGTAGCATAAGTATTTCCCACAGTTTTTGAGAACCAAGGTATCAATCCAGTAGGAGGCTACGCGCGAGTCCCTCGTACCTACACAAAACAAATAAATCCTCGCAACCAACGCGATAAGGGGTTGTCAATCCCTACACGGTCACTTACGAGAGTGAGATCTGATAGATATGATAGGATAATATTTTTGGTATTTTTATGATAAAGATGCAAACTAAAATAAAAGCAAAGTAAAAAAGCAACGGAAATAACTATGTGTTGGAAGATTAATATGATGAAGATAGACCCGGGGGCCATAGGTTTCACTAGTGGCTTCTCTCAAGAGCATAAGTATTTTACGGTGGGTGAACAAATTACTATTGAGCAATTGACAGAATTGAGCATACTTATGAGAATATCAAGGTATGATCATGTATATAGGCATCACGTCCAAGACAAGTAGACCGACTCCTGCCTGCATCTACTACTATTACTCCACACATCGACCGCTATCCAGCATGCATCTAGAGTATTAAGTTCATAAGAACAGAGTAACGCTTTAAGCAAGATGACATGATGTAGAGGGATAAATTCATGCAATATGATAAAAACCCCGTCTTGTTATCCTCGATGGCAACAATACAATACGTGCCTTGCTGCCCCTACTGTCACTGGGAAAGGATATCACAAGATTGAACCCAAAGCTAAGCACTTCTCCCATTGCAAGAAAGATCAATCTAGTAGGGCGAACCAAACTGATAATTCGAAGAGACTTGCAAAGCTAACCAATCATACATAAATGAATTCAGAGAAGATTCAAATATTGTTCATAGATAAACTAGATCATAAACCCACAATTCATCGGTCTCAACAAACACACCGCAAAAGAAGATTACATCGAATAGATCTCCACGAGAGAGGGGGAGAACATTGTATTGAGATCCAAAAAGAGAGAGAAAGCCATCTAGCTACTAACTATGGACCCGAAGGTCTGAGGTAAACTACTCACACTTCATCGGAGAGGCTATGGTGTTGATGTAGAAGCCCTCCATGATGGATGCCCCCTCCGGGGGAGCTCCGGAACAGGCCCCAAGATGGGATCTCATGGGTACAGAAGGTTGCGGCGGTGGAATTAGGTTTTTGGCTCCGTCTCTGATCGTTTGGGGGTACGTAGGTATATATAGGAGGAAGAAGTACGTCGGTGGAGCAACAGGGGGCCCACGAGGGTGGAGGGCACGCCCTGGGGGGGTAGGCGCGCCCCCCTACCTCGTGGCTTCCCTGTTGGTTGCTTGACGTAGAATCCAAGTCTCCTGGATCATGTTCGTCCCGAAAATCACGTTCCCGAAGGTTTCATTCCGTTTGGACTCCATTTGATATTCTTTTTCTGCGAAACTCTGAAATAGGCAAAAAACAGCAATTCTGGGTTGGGCCTCCGGTTAATAGGTTAGTCCCAAAAATAATATAAAAGTGGATAATAAATCCCAATAATGTCCAAAACAGAAGATAATATAGCATGGAGAAATCAAAAATTATAGATACGTTGGAGACGTATCAAGCATCCCCAAGCTTAATTCCTGCTCGTCCTCGAGGAGGTAAATGATAAAAACATAATTTTTTATGTGGAGTGCTACTTGGCATAATTTCAATGTAATTCTTCTTAATTGTGGTATGAATATTCAGATCCGAAAGATTAAAGATAAAAGTTCATATTGACATAAAAATAATAATACTTCAAGCATACTAACTAAGCAATTATGTCCTCTCAAAATAACATGGCCAAAGAAAGTTCATCCCTACAAAATCATATAGTTCCGTCATGCTCCATTTTCGTCACACAAGAATGCTCTCATCATGCACAACCCCGATGACAAGCCAAGCAATTGTTTCATACTTTAATAATCTCAAACTTATAAACCTTCACGCAATACATGAGCGCGAGCCATGGACATAGCACTTTGGGTGGAATAGAATATGATGATGGGGATTATGTGGAGAAGAAAAAAAGGAGAAAGTCTCACATCAACGAGGCTAATCAATGAGCTATGAAGATGCCCATCGATTGTGTTAATGCAAGGAGTAGGGATTGCCATGCAACGGATGCACTAGAGCTATAAATATATGAAAGCTCAACAAAAGAAACTAAGTGGGTGTGCATTCAACTTGCTTGCTCACGAAGACCTTGGGCACTTGAGGAGGCACATTGTTGGAATATACAAGCCAAGTTCTATAATGAAAAATTCCCACTAGTATATGAAAGTGACAAAACAAGAGACTCTCTATCATGAAGATTATGGTGCTACTTTGAAGCACAAGTGTGGTGAAAGGATAGTAATATTGTCCCTTCTATCTTTTTCTCTCTTCTTTTTTTTGGGCCTTCTCTTTTTTTATGGCCTTTCTCTCTCTGTTTTTTATTCCTCACTTGGGACAATTCTCTAGAAAATGATGATCATCACACTTCTATTTATTTACAACTCAATGATTACAACTCGATACTAGAACAAAGTATGACTCTATATGAATGCCTCCGGCGGTGTACCGGGATATGCAATGAACCAAGAGTGACATGTATGAAAGAATTATGAATGGTGGCTTTGCCACGAATACTATGTCAAATACATGATCATGCAAAGCAATATGACAATGATGAACGTGTCATGATAAACTGGATGGTGGAAAGTTGCATGGCAATATATCTCAGAATGGCTATGGAAATGCCATAATAGGTAGGTATGGTGGCTGTTTTGAGGAAGATATAAGGAGGTTTATGTGTGAAAGAGCGTATCATATCACGGGGTTTGGATGCACCGGCGAAGTTTGCACCAACTCTCAATGTGAGAAAGGGCAATGCACGGTACCGAAGAGGCTAGCAATGATGGAAAGGTGAGAGTGCGTATAATCCATGGACTCAACATTAGTCATAAATAACTCACATACTTATTGCAAATATCTACAAGTCGTCAAAAACCAAGCACTACGCGCATGCTCCTAGGGGGATAGATTGGTAGGAAAAGACCATCACTCGTCCCCGACCGCCACTCATAAGGAAGACAATCAAAGAACACCTCATGTTTCAAATTTGTTACATAACGTTTACCATACGTGCATGCTACGGGACTTGAAAACTTCAACACAAGTATTTTTCAAATTCACAACTACTCAACTAGCACGACTTTAATATCACTACCTCCATGTCTCAAAACAATCATCAAGCATCAAACTTCTCTTAGTATTCAACGCACTCATAAGAAAGGTTTTACTAATCTTGAATACCTAGCATATTAGGATTAATTAAGAAAATTAGCATGCTATTTAAGACTCTCAAAATAATCTAAGTGAAGCATGAGAGATCAATATTTTCTATAAAACAAATCCACCACCGTGCTCTAAAAGATATAAGTGAAGTACTAGAGCAAAAACTATATAACTCAAAAGATATAAGTGAAGCACATAGAGTATTCTAATAATTTCCGAATCATGTGTGTCTCTCTCAAAAGGTGTGTACAGCAAGGATGATTGTGGTAAACTAAAAAGAAAAGACTCAAATCATACAAGACGCTCCAAGCAAAACACATATCATGTGGTGAATAAAAATATAGCTCCAAGTAAAGTTACCGATGGAAGTAGACGAAAGATTGGATGCCTTCCGGGGCATCCCCAAGCTTTGGTCCCCAAGATTAGGCTCTTGCCACTCCTTGTTCCATAATCCATCAAATCTTTCACCCAAAACTTGAAAACTTCACAACACAAAACTTAGCAGAAAATCTCGTGAGCTCCGTTAGCGAAAGAAAACAAAAGACCATTTGAAGGTACTGTAATGAACTCATTATTTATTTATATTGGTGTTAAACCTACTGTATTCCAACTTCTCTATGGTTTATAAACTATTTTACTAGCCATAGATTCATCAAAATAAGCAAACAACACACGAAAAACAGAATGTGTCAAAAACAGAACAGTCTGTAGTAATCTATAACTAATGCAAACTTCTGGAACTCCAAAAAATCAGCCAAAATAGGACGACCTAGAAAATTTGTTTATTGTTCAGCAGAAATTGGAATCAATATTTTATCACGTTCTGGTGATTTTTAACAATTGTTTTCGTGAACAGAAAGTTTCTGGAAATTTCTGCAAGATCAAATAACTATCATCCAAGAAGATCCTATAGGTTTAACTTGGCACAAAGACTAATTAAAACATAAAAACACATCTAACCAGAGGCTAGATCAAATATTTATTCCTAAACAGAAGCAAAAAGCAAAAAACTAAAAATAAAATTGGGTTTCCTCCCAACAAGCGCTATCGTTTAACGCCCCTAGCTAGGCATAAAAGCAAGGATAGATCTAGGTATTGCCATCTTTAGTTCGCAATCCATAAGTGGCTCTCATAATAGATTCATATGGTAGTTTTATTTTGTTCCTAGGGAAGTGTTCCATGCCTTTCTTTAATGGAAATTGAAATCTAATATTCCCTTCCTTCATATCAATAATTGCACCAATCGTTCAAAGGAAAGGTCTACCAAGAATAATAGGACATGAAGGATTGCAGTCTATATCAAGAACAATAAAATCTATGGGCACATAGTTCCTATTTGCAACAATAAGAACATCATTAATTCTTCCCATAGGTTTCTTAATAGTGGAATCCGCAAGGTGCAAGTTTAAAGAGTAATCATCAAAATCATTGAAACCTAGCAAATCACACAAAGTTTTTGGAATCATGGAAACACTAGCACCCAAATCACACAAAGCATAGCATTCATGATCTTTAATCTTAATTTTAATAGTGGGTTCCCACTCATCATAAAGTTTTCTAGGGATAGAAACTTCCAACTCAAGTTTTTCTTCATAAGATTGCATCAAAGCATCAACGATATGTTTGGTAAAAGCTTTATTTTGACTATAAGCATGAGGAGAATTTAGCACGGATTGCAACAAGGAAATACAATCTATCAAAGAGCTATTATCATAATTAAATTCCTTGAAGTCCAAAATAGTGGGTTTATTAATATCTAGGGTTTTGATTTCTTCAATCCCACTTTTATGAATTTTAGCATCAAGATCTAAAAACTCCGAATTTTTGGAACACCTTCTAGGTAAAGGTGGATCATATTCAGTCCCATCATTATCAAGATTCATATTGCAAAACAAAGATTTAATAGGGGACACATCAATAACTTTTAGATCTTCATCTTTATTTTCATAAAAATCTGGTTTAGCGGCCATCTTATTTACTAAGGTAGCCTGCTTATCTAATATCTCAGCTATCAACTTTTCAAGACGAGCAATTTGGGATCTCAAACCATCAAATTCTTTAGACATATCATCGAGCTCTTTATTCATATAACTCATAAAGCCTTTTTGTTCTTTAAGCTCGTTTCTGAAGAAATTATTATGCTCAAATTGCAAAACCATAAAACTCCTGACATTGTTTTAGATCTCTTCTAACCTTTTAAGGTGAAGATCACCAAATCTAGGTAGAGCCATCATGACAAGCAAGCAATCCAACACATGAGCGAACAAGAGACAGGCAAAAAGAGGCAAACGGAAAAGAGAGGGCCAATAAAATGGCAAGGGTGAAGTGGGGGAGAGGAAAACGAGAGGCAAATGGCAAATAATGTAATGCGGGAGATAAGGGTTTGTGATGGGTACTTGGTATGTTGGCCTTTGCGTAGACCTCCCCGGCAACGGCGCTAGAAATCCTTCTTGCTACCTCTTGAGCACTGCGTTGGTTTTCCCTTGAAGAGGAAAGGGTGATGCAGCAAAGTAGCGTAAGTATTTCCCTCAGTTTTTGAGAACCAAGGTATCAATCCAGTAGGAGGCTACGCGCGAGTCCCTCGTACCTACACAAAACAAATAAATCCTCGCAACCAACACAATAAGGGGTAGTCAATCCCTACACGGTCACTTACGAGAGTGAGATCTGATAGATATGACAGGATAATATTTTTGGTATTTTTATGATAAAGATGCAAAGTAAAATAAAAGCAAAGTAAAAAACAACGGAAATAACTAAGTGTTGGAAGATTAATATGATGAAGATAGACCCGGGGGCCATAGGTTTCACTAGTGGCTTCTCTCAAGAGCATTAGTATTTTAAGGTGGGTGAACAAATTACTGTTGAGCAATTGACATAATTGAGCATAGTTATGAGAATATCTAGGTATGATCATGTATATAGGCATCACGTCCGAGACAAGTAGACCGACTCCTGCCTGCATCTACTACTATTAATCCACACATCGACCGCTATCCAGCATGCATCTAGAGTATTAAGTTCATAAGAACAGAGTAACGCTTTAAGCAAGATGACATGATGTAGAGGGATAAATTCATGCAATATGATAAAAACCCCATCTTGTTATCCTCGATGGCAACAATACAATACGTGCCTTGCTGCCCCTACTGTCACTGGGAAAGGACACCGCAAGATTGAGCCCAAAGCTAAGCACTTCTCCCATTGCAAGAAAGATCAATCTAGTAGGCCAAACCAAACTGATAATTCGAAGAGACTTGCAAAGATAACCAATCATATATAAATGAATTCAGAGAAGATTCAAATATTGTTCATAGATAAACTTGATCATAAACCCACAATTCATCGGTCTCAACAGACACACCGCAAAAGAAGAGTACATCGAATAGATCTCCACGAGAGAGGGGGAGAACATTGTGTTGAGATCCAAAAAGAGATAGAAAGCCATCTAGCTACTAACTATGGACCCGAAGGTCTCAGGTAAACTACTCACACTTCATCGGAGAGGCTATGGTGTTGATGTAGAAGCCCTCCGTGATGGATGCCCCCTCCGGCGGAGCTCCGGAACAGGCCCCAAGATGGGATCTCGTGGGTACAGAAGGTTGCGACAGTGGAATTAGGTTTTTGGCTCCGTCACTGATCGTTTGGGGGTACGTAGGTATATATAGGAGGAAGAAGTACGTCGGTGGAGCAACAGGGGCCCACGAGGGTGGAGGGCGCGCCCCCCTACCTCGTGGCTTCCCTGTTGGTTGCTTGACGTAGGGTCCAAGTCTCCTGGATCATGTTCGTTCCGAAAATCACGTTCCCGAAGGTTTCATTCCGTTTGGACTCCGTTTGATATTCTTTTTCTGCGAAACTCTGAAATAGGCAAAAAACAGCAATTCTGGGCTGGGCCTCCGGTTAATAGGTTAGTCCCAAAAATAATATAAAAGTGGATAATAAAGCCCAATAATGTCCAAAACAGAAGATAATATAGCATGGAGCAATCAAAAATTATAGATACGTTGGAGACGTATCAGGCACCTCCGAGTCCAGCACACGTTCAGCTCGATGATGTCCCACGAACTCTGATCCAGCAGAGCTTAGAGGGAGAGTTCCGTCAGCATGACGGCATGATGACGGTGATGATGATGCTACCGATGCAGGGCTTCGCCTAAGCACCGCTACGATCTGATCGAGGTGGATTATGATGGAGGGGGCACCGCACACGGCTAAGAGATCAATGATCAATTATTGTGTCTATGGGGTGCCCCCTGGCCCCGTATATAAAGGAGTGCAGGAGGGGGGAGAGGGCTGGCCCCTATGGCGCACCCTGGAGGAGTCCTACTCCCACCGGGAGTAGGATTCTCCCCCTTCCAAGTAGTAGGAGTAGGAGTCAAGGAAAGGGAAGAGAGAAGAGAAGGAAGGAGGGGCCGCAACCCCTCCCCCTAGTCCAATTCGGACTAGGCCTTGGGGGGCGCGCAGCCTCTCCTCTCTCTTTCCCCTAAAGCCCAATAAGGCCCATATACTCCCCGGCGAATTCCCGTAATTCTCCGATACTCCGAAAAATACCCGAATCACTCGGAGCCTTTGCGATGTCCGAATATAGTCGTCTAATATGTCGATCTTTATGTCTCGACCATTAGACTCCTCGTCATGTCCCTGATCTCATCCGGGGCTCTGAACTACCTTTGGTACATCAAAACACATAAACTCATAATACAAATCGTGACCGAACGTTAAGCGTGCGGACCCTACGGGTTCGAGAACTATGTAGACATGACCGAGACACGTTTCCGGTAAATAGCAATAGCGGAACCTGGATGCTCATATTGGCTCCCACATATTCTACGAAGATCTTTATCGGTCAAACCGCATAACAACATACGTTGTTCCCTTTCTCATCGGTATGTTACTTGCCCGAGATTCGATCGTCGGTATCTCAATACCTAGTTCAATATCGTTACCGGCAAGTCTCTTTACTCATTCCGTAATGTATCATCCTGCAACTAACTCATTAGTTGCATTGCTTGCAAGGCTTATAGTTATGTGCATTATCGAGAGGGCCCACAGATACCTCTCCGACAATCGGTGAAAAATCCTAATCTCGATCTATGCCAACTCAACAAACACCATCGGAGACACCTGTAGAGCACCTTTATAATCACCCAGTTACGTTGTGATGTTTGGTAGCACACAAAGTGTTCCTCCGGTATTCGGGAGTTGCATAATCTCATAGTCATAGGAACATGTCTAAGTCATGAAGAAAGCAATAGCAACATACTAAACGATCAAGTGCTAAGCTAACGGAATGGGTCAAGTCAATCACATCATTCTCTAATGATGTGATCCCATTAATCAAATGACAACTCATGTCTATGGCTAGGAAACTTAACCATCTTTGATCCAACGAGCTAGTCAAGTAGAGGCATACTAGTGACACTCTGTTTGTCTATGTATTCACACATGTACTAAGTTTCCGGTTAATACAATTCTAGCATGAATAATAAACATTTATCATAAAATAAGGAAATAAATATTAACTTTATTATTGCCTCTAGGGCATATTTCCTTCAGTTGTGTCACCTCCAGTTGGACCCATGGGCCTTGTACGAATGAGAATTGCATTTAGTATGCCTTGGGACATGCTTCCACCCACTTGGCCGCGACCCCTTAGTCCTATATAAGTACATCAATCTAGTAGCGGTTTCTTTGGGTTTTGTTTAGGTAAAAAATAGCCATTGCAACTTCATGTACTTCGCTTAAATCCAACGACCAGACCAAGACCGCTTTTGGAACCATACCTTTATCAATACTTCATCTATATTCGCAATACTAAGATCGCCTTTATCATATTCTTGTTCGGTCTTCGATCGCTTGCAATAATAGTCCTTCAGGGTCAGGTTGATCGTGTTCCGATGTGGTCAATAACCTCTGAGAGTTGGTTTAAGGATTTCTAAGGCACAACATCCTGCATGTTTGTAGTCGGATCGTCAAAGCTGACCCCACCAAATCGATAGTTATCATCTCACTGAAAGACGGGACACCTTCACCTCTATCATGTGGTATCAATTTTTAGGTTGCTTGGTGAGAATTCAGTTATGCCTATATTATATTTATTTTCTTACTTATTGTTCAAAAAATGCACAAAAAGGTTAGATCTATTCATCCTTTGTCGAAGCCAATCTGAGCCTTTGAAATTTTCTTTTCAGTGCTTGCGTAGTTGAATTATCGGTTGCATCGTCGTGTCGAGTTGTTGGTCTTAGTGTTGATGACTGATATTTTTATACTCATTGAACCTTTCTTTAAACCGAGATATTTCAATCAAGTCTAGATATTCACTTTGATATTGCCATTAATGAATGCAAAGGATTCCACAAATCCTTTGTTTATTGTGTTTCTACGGGAAATGGGCTAAATATGGACGAAAGCAAGTGAGAGCATGAAAAGGAGTGAAGGAGGAGGTAGAAGAACTCAATAGGAGGTGCACCACAAGAAACAATGCGAAAGATGGCGTACCATGCGACCACAACTGCTCGCATGAGCAGTTGTATGGCATGGAAACTGAGGCCTCTCGTCCACCTGAACAACTTCTATAAAGGGGTCAAGGCCGAAATGTCAATATAACATCAGCGAGCAAAGCCAGAAGGGGCTCATCCTCATCCATCACCAGCAACCCTAGCCCCCGCCATTTCCATCTCCATACCCACCATCACCACCATAGTTTCTTCTGTTGGAGATATGCCATAGAGGCAATCATGTATGATGATATTTCCTATGTGTTTATGAATAAATATATCAATGATGTGTAGCGGCAAGTACGTGACTTCTTTGTGCGACTATGCATTGTATGATGACTATCATAAATGGTCCCTAGTCAAAAGGGCTATGTGGATGTGCAGCCATCTAGACTAGCATATGACAAGGTGGATGGCTTGGTCTCACTAGCCATGAAGCATTGGATGCTAGTCAGATAATGTGGACTCGGAAGGATCTGGTTGGATTTGACATAGTCGTATCCGAGTCGATATAAGGTCCGAGTCGGATAGACCCGACTATGAGATGCAACGACAGGTCATCTGTGAGTCTCTAGTACAACATACGTTCTATTTCCTAACACCTCAGCTGGCGCATGTACTCAGGATGGTGACAGACCTGCTTTGGGCCAACCAAACACTATTCCGTAACTAGGTAGTTATAAAGGTAGGTTCCAGACCTGTCCAGACCCGTGCTGCGAGACAAGGTCGAGCAAGATGGGATTTTCCCCTTCGATCAGGAGAGATATACTCTGGGCACCTTGTGTGATCCGACGAAGATAAGCACGGCCATACGACAAGTATTATGAGATAATCCAGTTTGTGATCGGCATCACTGGAACGAGAAAGAGGTTAGACTAGTAGAAGGATGATAGACTTGCCTTAAGCCTGACAACATATATCGTGTGGCAAAGCGAACAAAAGTGTGACATGTTGTACAGGTTTGCCAACCGGCTTCATTGTCTACTTGGTGGTCGGCATGCCTTGCTGGAGGCCGCTACCAAACAAGCAGGTCATAGGTCACGCGCTTAAAGGAAGGAACATGTGAGGATGTGTCCGACTCCACGAGTCAGATGTGATCCTACTTGGACTAGGATCCTGATGGGGAACGTAGTAATTTCAAAAAAATTCTACGCACACGCAAGATCATGGTGATGCATAGCAACGAGAGGGGAGAGTGTTGTCCACGTACCCTTGTAGACCGAAAGCGGAAGCGTTAACACAACGCGGTTGATGTAGTCGTACGTCTTCACGATTCGACCGATCAAGTACCGAACGTACGGCACCTCCGAGTTCAGCACACGTTCAGCTCGATGACATCCCTCGTACTCCGATCCAGCTGAGTGTTGAGGGAGAGTTTCGTCAGCACGACGGCGTGGTGACAATGATGATGTTCTACCAACGCAGGGCTTCGCCTTAGCACCGCTACGATATTATCGAGGTGTAATATGGTGGAGGGGGGCACCGCACACGGCTAAGAGATCGTTGATCAATTGTGTGTCTAGAGGTGCCCCCCTGCCCCCGTATATAAAGGAGCAAGGGGGGTTCGGCCGGCCAAGGGGAGAGGCGCGCCAGGAGGAGTCCTACTCCTACCGGGAGTAGGACTCCCCCCTTTTCCATGTTGGACTAGGAGAGAGAGGGGGAAGAGGTGGAGGGGAGGAAGGAAAGGGGGGCGCCGCCCCCTCTCCTTGTCCTATTCGGACTAGGGGGGAGGGGCGTGCGGCTCTGCCCTGGCCTCCTCTCCTCTCTTCCACCTAGGCCCACTAAGGCCCATTAAGTTACCGGGGGTTCCGGTAACCTCCCGGTACTCCGGAAAAATCCCGATTTCACCCGGAACACTTCCGATATCCAAACATAGCCTTCCAATATATCAATCTTTATGTCTCGACCATTTCGAGACTCCTCGTCATGTCCGTGATCACATCCGGGACTCCGAACAACCTTCGGTACATCAAAACATATAAACTCATAATATAACTGTCATCGTAACGTTAAGCGTGCGGACCCTACGGGTTCGAGAACTATGTAGACATGACCGAGACACCTCTCCGGTCAATAACCAATAGCGGAACCTGGATGCTCATATTGGCTCCCACATATTCTACGAAGATCTTTATCGGTCAGACCGCATAACAACATACGTTGTTCCCTTTGTCATCGGTATCTTACTTGCCCGAGATTCGATCGTCGGTATCTCGATACCTAGTTCAATCTCGTTACCGGCAAGTCTCTTTACTCGTTCCGTAATACATCATCCCGCAACTAACTCATTAGTTACAATGCTTGCAAGGCTTATAGTGATGTGTATTACTGAGTGGGCCCAGAGATACCTCTCCGACAATCGGAGTGACAAATCCTAATCTCGAAATACACCAACCCAACAAGTACCTTTGGAGACACCTGTAGAGCACCTTTATAATCACCCAGTTACGTTGTGACGTTTGGTAGCACACAAAGTGTTCCTCTGGTAAACGGGAGTTGCATAATCTCATAGTCATAGGAACATGTATAAGTTATGAAGAAAGCAATAGCAACATACTAAACGATCGAGTGCTAAGCCAACGGAATGGGTCAAGTCAATCACATCATTCTCCTAATGATGTGATCCCATTAATCAAATGACAACTCATGTCTATGGCTAGGAAACATAACCATTTTTTATCAACGAGCTAGTCAAGTAGAGGCATACTAGTGACACTCTGTTTGTCGATGTATTCACACAAGTATTATGTTTCCGGTTAATACAATTCTAGCATGAATAATAAACATTTATCATGATATAAGGAAATAAATAATAACTTTATTATTGCCTCTAGGGCATATTTCCTTCTGTCTCCCACTTGCACTAGAGTCAATAACCTAGACTACACAGTAATGATTCTTACACCCATGGAGTCTTGGTGCTGATCATGTTTTGCTCGTGGAAGAGGCTTAGTCAACGGGTCTGCAACATTCAGATCCGTATGTATCTTGCAAATTTCTATGTCTCCCACCTGGACTAAATCCCGGATGGAATTGAAGCGTCTTTTGATGTGCTTGGTTCTTTTGTGAAATCTGGATTCCTTTGCTAAGGCAATTGCACCAGTATTGTCACAAAAGATTTTCATTGGACCCGATGCACTAGGTATGACACCTAGATCGGATATGAACTCCTTCATCCAGACTCCTTCATTTGCTGCTTCCGAAGCAGCTATGTACTCCGCTTCACACGTAGATCCCGCCACGACACTTTGCTTAGAACTGCACCAACTGACAGCTCCACCGTTCAATGTAAACACGTATCCGGTTTGTGATTTAGAATCGTCCGGATCAGTGTCAAAGCTTGCATCAACGTA
Source organism: Triticum aestivum (assembly GCF_018294505.1). NCBI lineage: Eukaryota > Viridiplantae > Streptophyta > Magnoliopsida > Poales > Poaceae > Triticum > Triticum aestivum. The sequence continues at coordinate 159,813,568 of NC_057808.1, read as the reverse complement.
ACCATTTACGATGAGCTCTTTGTCACCTCCATAAACGAGAAACATATCCTTAGTCCTTTTGAGGTATTTCAGGATGTTCTTGACCGCTGTCCAGTGATCCACTCCTGGATTACTTTGGTACCTCCCTGCTAAACTTATAGCAAGGCACACATCAGGTCTGGTACACAGCATTGCATACATGATAGAGCCTATGGCTGAAGCATAGGGAACATCTTTCATCTTCTCTCTATCTTCTGCAGTGGTCGGGCATTGAGTCTTACTCAATCTCACACCTTGTAATATAGGCAAGAACCCTTTCTTTGCTTGATCCATTTTGAACTTCTTCAAAACTTTGTCAAGGTATGTGCTTTGTGAAAGTCCAATTAAGCGTCTTGATCTATCTCTATAGATCTTGATGCCCAATATATATGCAGCTTCACCGAGGTCTTTCATTAAAAAACTCTTATTCAAGTATCCCTTTATGCTATCCAGAAATTCTATATCATTTCCAATTAGCAATATGTCATCCACATATAATATCAGAAATGCAACTGAGCTCCCACTCACTTTCTTGTAAATACAGGCTTCTCCAAAAGTCTGTATAAAACCAAATGCTTTGATCACACTATCAAAGCGTTTATTCCAACTCCGAGAGGCTTGCACCAGTCCATAAATGGATCGCTGGAGCTTGCACACTTTGTTAGCTCCCTTTGGATCGACAAAACCTTCCGGTTGCATCATATACAACTCTTCTTCCAGAAAACCATTCAGGAATGCAGTTTTGACATCCATTTGCCAAATTTCATAATCATAAAATGCGGCAATTGCTAACATGATTCGGACAGACTTAAGCATCGCTACGGGTGAGAAGGTCTCATCGTAGTCAATCCCTTGAACTTGTCGAAAACCTTTCGCAACAAGTCGAGCTTTATAGACAGTAACATTACCGTCAGCGTCAGTCTTCTTCTTGAAGATCCATTTATTTTCAATGGCTTGCCGATCATCGGGCAAGTCAACCAAAGTCCATACTTTGTTCTCATACATGGATCCCATCTCGGATTTCATGGCCTCAAGCCATTTTGCGGAATCTGGGCTCACCATCGCTTCTTTATAGTTCGTAGGTTCGTCATGGTCTAGTAACATAACCTCCAGAACAGGATTACCGTACCACTCTGGTGCGGATCTTAATCTGGTTGACCTACGAGGTTCAGTAATAACTTGATCTGAAGTTTCATGATCATTATCATTAACTTCCTCACTAATTGGTGTAGGTGTCGCAGAAACTGGTTTCCGTGATGATCTACTTTCCAATAAGGGAGCAGGTACAGTTACCTCATCAATTTCTACTTTCCTCCCACTCACTTCTTTCGAGAGAAACTCCTTCTCTAGAAAGGATCCATTCTTAGCAACGAATGTCTTGCCTTCGGATATGTGATAGAAGGTGTACCCAACAGTTTCCTTTGGGTATCCTATGAGGACACATTTCTCCGATTTAGGTTCGAGCTTATCAGGTTGAAGTTTCTTCACATAAGTATCGCAACCCCAAACTTTAAGAAACGACAACTTTGGTTTCTTGCCAAACCATAGTTTATAAGGCGTCGTCTCAACGGATTTCGATGGTGCCCTATTTAGAGTGAATGCAGCCGTCTCTAAAGCATAACCCCAAAACGATAGCGGTAAATCAGTAAGAGACATCATAGATCGCACCATATCTAGTAAAGTACGATTACGACGTTCGGACACACCATTACGTTGTGGTGTTCCGGGTGGCGTGAGTTGCAAAACTATTCCGCATTGTTTCAAATGTAGGCCAAACTCGCAACTCAAATATTCTCCTCCATGATCTAATCGTTGAAACTTTATTTTCTTGTTATGATGATTTTCAACTTCGCTCTGAAATTCTTTGAACTTTTCAAATGTTTCAGACTTATGTTTTATTAAGTAGATATACCCATATCTGCTCAAATCATCTGTGAAGGTGAGAAAATAACGATATCCGCCACGAGCCTCAGTATTCATCGGACCACATACATCTGTATGTATGATTTCCAACAAATTAGTTGCTCTCTCCATAGTTCCAGAGAACGGTGTTTTAGTCATCTTGCCCATGAGACACGGTTCGCAAGTACCAAGTGATTCATAATCAAGTGGTTCCAAAAGTCCATCATTATGGAGTTTCTTCATGCGCTTTACACCGATATGACCTAAACGGCAGTGCCACAAATAAGTTGCACTATCATTATCAACTCTGCATCTTTTGGCTTCGACATTATGAATATGTGTGTCACTACTACCGAGATTCATTAAAAATAGACCACTCTTCAAGGGTGCATGACCATAAAAGATATTACTCATATAAATAGAACAACCATTATTCTCTGATTTAAATGAATAACCGTCTCGCATTAAACAAGAGCCAGATATAATGTTCATGCTCAACGCTGGCACCAAATAACAATTATTTAGGTCTAATACTAATCCCGAAGGTCGATGTAGAGGTAGCGTGTCGACGGCGATCACATCGACTTTGGAACCGTTTCCCACACGCATCGTCACCTCGTCCTTGGCCAGTGTTCGCTTAATCCGTAGTCCCTGTTTCGAGTTGCAAATATTAGCAACAGAACCAATATCAAATACCCAGGTGCTACTGCGAGCTCTGGTAAGGTACACATCAATAACATGTATATCACATATACCTTTATTCACCTTGCCATCCTTCTTATCCGCCAAATACTTGGGGCAGTTCCGCTTCCAGTGACCAGTCTACTTGCAGTAGAAGCACTCAGTCTCAGGCTTAGGTCCAGATTTGGGTTTCTTCTCCTGAACAGCAACTTGCTTGTTGTTCTTCTTGAAGTTCCCTTTCTTCTTCCCTTTGCCTTTTTTCTTGAAACTAGTGGTCTTAGTGACCATCAACACTTGATGCTCCTTTTTGATTTCTACCTCCGCTGCCTTTAGCATTGCGAAGAGCTCGGGAATTGTCTTATTCATCCCTTGCATGTTATAGTTCATCACGAAGCTCTTGTAGCTTGGTGGCAGTGATTGAAGAATTCTGTCAATGACGCTATCATCCGGAAGATTAACTCCCAGTTGAATCAAGTGATTGTTATACCCAGACAGTTTGAGTATATGCTCACTGACAGAACTATTCTCTTCCATCTTGCAGCTGTAGAACTTATTGGAGACTTCATATCTCTCAATCCGGGCATTTGCTTGAAATATTAACTTCAACTCCTGGAACATCTCATATGCTCCATGACGTTCAAAACGTCGTTGAAGACCCGGTTCTAAGCCGTAAAGCATGGCACACTGAACTATCGAGTAGTCATCAGCTTTGCTCTGCCAGACGTTCATAAATTCTGGTGTTGCTCTTGCAGCAGGCCTGGCACCCAGCGGTACTTCCAGGACGTAATTCTTCTGTGCAGCAATGAGGATAATCCTCAAGTTACGGACCCAGTCCGTGTAATTGCTACCATCATCTTTCAACTTTGCTTTCTCAAGGAACGCATTAAAATTCAACGAAACAACAGCACGTGCCATCTATCTACAATTAACATAGACAAGCAAGATACTATCAGGTACTAAGTTCATGATAAATTTAAGTTCTATTAATCATATTACTTAAGAACTCCCACTTAGATAGACATCCCTCTAATCATCTAAGTGATTACGTGATCCAAATCAACTAAACCATAACCGATCATCACGTGAAATGGAGTAGTTTTCAATGGTGAACATCACTATGTTGATCATATCTACTATATGATTCACGCTCGACCTTTCGGTCTCAGTGTTCCGAGGCCATATCTGCATATGCTAGGCTCGTCAAGTTTAACCTGAGTATTCTGCGTGTGCAAAACTGGCTTGCACCCGTTGTAGATGGATGTAGAGCTTATCACACCCGATCATCACGTGGTGTCTGGGCACGACGAACTTTGGCAACGGTGCATACTCAGGGAGAACACTTTTATCTTGAAATTTTAGTGAGAGATCATCTTATAATGCTACCGTCAATCAAAGCAAGATAAGATGCATAAAAGATAAACATCACATGCAATCAATATAAGTGATATGATATGGCCATCATCATCTTGTGCTTGTGATCTCCATCTCCGAAGCACCGTCATGATCACCATCGTCACCGGCGCAACACCTTGATCTCCATCGTAGCATCGTTGTCGTCTCGCCAACTATTGCTTTTACGACTATCGCTACCGCATAGTGATAAAAGTAAAACAATTACATGGCGATTGCATTGCATACAATAAAGCGACAACCATATGGCTCCTGCCAGTTGCCGATAAATCGGTTACAAAACATGATCATCTCATACAATAAAATATAGCATCATGTCTTGACCATATCACATCACAACATGCCCTGCAAAAACAAGTTAGACGTCCTCTACTTTGTTGTTGCAAGTTCTACGTGGCTGCTACGGGCTTAGCAAGAACCGTTCTTACCTACGCATCAAAACCACAACGATAGTTTGTCAAGTTGGTGTTGTTTTAACCTTCGCAAGGACCGGGCATAGCCACACTCGGTTCAACTAAAGTGAGAGAGACAGACACCCGCCAGTCACCTTTAAGCAACGAGTGCTCGCAACGGTGAAACCAGTCTCGCGTAGGCGTACGCGTAATGTCGGTCCGGGCCGCTTCATCTCACAATACCGCTGAACCAAAATATGACATGCTGGTAAGCAGTATGACTTATATCGCCCACAACTCACTTGTGTGCTACTCGTGCATATAACATCAACGCATAAAACCAGGCTCTGATACCACTGATGGGGAACGTAGTAATTTCAAAAAAATTCTACGCACACGCAAGATCATGGTGATGCATAGCAACGAGAGGGGAGAGTGTTGTCCACGTACCCTCGTAGACCGAAAGCGGAAGCGTTAACACAACGCAGTTGATGTAGTCGTACGTCTTCACGATCCGACCGATCAAGTACCGAACGTACGGCACCTCCGAGTTCAGCACACGTTCAGCTCGATGACGTCCCTCGAACTCCGATCCAGCCGAGTGTTGAGGGAGAGTTTCGTCAGCATGACGGCATGGTGACAATGATGATGTTCTACCGACGCAGGGCTCCGCCTTAGCACCGCTACGATATTATCGAGGTGTAATATGGTGGAGGGGGGCACCGCACACGGCTAAGAGATCGTTGATCAATTGTGTGTCTAGAGGTGCCCCCCAGCCCTCGTATATAAAGGAGCAGGGGGGGTTCGGCCGGCCAAGGGGAGAGGCGCGCCAGGAGGAGTCCTACTCCTACCGGGAGTAGGACTCCCCCCTTTTCCATGTTGGACTAGGAGAAAGAGGGGGAAGAGGTGGAGGGGAGGAAGGAAAGGGGGGGGGCCGCCGCCCCCTCTCCGATTCCTATTCGGACTGGGGGGGAGGGGCGTGCGGCTCTGCCCTGGCCTCCTCTCCTCTCTTCCACCTAGGCCCACTAACGCCCATTAAGTTACCGGGGGGTTCCGGTAACCTCCCGGTACTCCGGAAAAATCCCAATTTCACCTGGAACACTTCCGATATCCAAATATAGTCGTCCAATATATCGATCTTTACGTCTCGACCATTTAGATACTCCTCGTCATGTCCGTGATCACATCCGGGACTCCGAACAACCTTCGGTACATCAAAACATATAAACTCATAATATAATTGTCATCGTAACGTTAAGCGTGCGGACCCTACGGGTTCGAGAACTATGTAGACATGACCGAGACACCTCTCCGGTCAATAACCAATAGCGGAACCTGGATGCTCATATTGGCTCCCACATATTCTATGAAGATCTTTATCGGTCAGACCGCATAACAACATACGTTGTTCCCTTTGTCATTTGTATGTTACTTGCCCGAGATTCGATCGTCGGTATCTCGATACCTAGTTCAATCTCGTTACCGGCAAGTCTCTTTACTCGTTCCGTAATACATCATCCCGCAACTAACTCATTAGTTACAATGCTTGCAAGGCTTATAGTGATGTGTATTACTGAGTGGGCCCAGAGATACCTCTCCGACAATCGGAGTGACAAATCCTAATCTCGAAATACACCAACCCAACAAGTACCTTTGGAGACACCTGTAGAGCACCTTTATAATCACCCAGTTACGTTGTGACGTTTGGTAGCACACAAAGTGTTCCTCCGGTAAACGGGAGTTGCATAATCTCATAGTCATAGGAACATGTATAAGTTATGAAGAAAGCAATAGCAACATACTAAACGATCGAGTGCTAAGCCAACGGAATGGGTCAAGTCAATCACATCATTCTCCTAATGATGTGATCCCGTTAATCAAATGACAACCCATGTCTATGGCTAGGAAACATAACCATCTTTGATCAACGAGCTAGTCAAGTAGAGGCATACTAGTGACACTCTGTTTGTCTATGTATTCACACAAGTATTATGTTTCCGGTTAATACAATTCTAGCATGAATAATAAACATTTATCATGATATAAGGAAATAAATAATAACTTTATTATTGCCTCTAGGGCATATTTCCTTCAGATCCAGGCCAAAAAGAATTTGGGCTTTAGGGTCCATGCGTGGCCCAAGTGTTGAGTCCGGCATGGATGCCTATATATAGTGGAGGTGCAACACACTCATGAGTTGATCGCTTCAGCGCCATTACTAGGGCTTTGCATGTGTTGCAACTAGCCACCAATAAAATGAATTGTGTGCGATGGCGGAGACATCAAGCACTATTCAGATTAGAGTCGCATGTGTGATATGTGGCTCGCAATGGATCCATACAAACTGTTTGTGATTAGCCTAAACAACAGAAATGATTAGCCACATCAAGGTGTGTGCGATAGATGGCATACAGTTCACTCGGATGAACTGATTGCGGTTACCCAAGACAACAGAAATGATCAGCCAGATCAAGGTGTGTGCGATAGATAGCATACAGTTCACTTAGTTGAACTCTTTGTGATTAGCCAAAATAATATAAACGGTCAGCCAGATCAAGGTGTACGATAGACGGCATACAGTTCACTCGGATGAACTGCTTGCGATGAGCCAAAATAAACACAAACGATTCGTCTTAAAAAGATGTGTGATACACGGCAAATAGGTCAGTAATCATAATTGTGTGGGAAGACCGATAATAACATGGACTTCCTGCTAATATGCCATGTGTGTTGTGGGCAAATGCTTGCTGGTATACAATTGTGATGCAACCAGGGTTAACGTTAACATTGTTGCTTCTCAAACATTGTCATGTGCCAAAGGATTACGGATCAAAGATATTTATGTGCCAAAAATATTTCAGTTTGTTGGAAATAATAACGAGGTTGAAGCTTTGGTTGCCACCATGACTAAATAAGCATCTCCAGCACAAGAGATGTGTTTGTTTGAGTCTTGGAGGGACAACGTTGGGTGTTCATGCACACATGCATTAGAGAGTCAGGGAGGACGTACACATGCAAGTGGGTCCAACCATGGATTAATTAGCAACCAAGCAATGTACGTGCATGAAAGAAATGACTCATACACTAGCATGTTTGATATTAAAAAAAAAGGAGAGATATGGTTATGCAGCGAGCAAGCAACAGATTGAATGGCAAGGAAAGAGCTGATGGTTTCGTTCCAGATATAAAGTGTCCGTATTGGTTAAAAAAGGAAGCTCTGAAGATTAACTTCCTCTTTTTGTTCTTGCCTCACAAGGAAAATACCGATGTGATTAGGGTGGCCAGATCGTGGGACTTGCTTTGCTTATGTGCGACAGGATGGGGCCCAGCTGGAGAGGCGAACGTGACTAGAGTCCAGAGGGTTATTTTAGTTAGGAGCTTCTTCGGTCGGTCAATAGTTACCTTTTTAGTTTTAAGTCGATTATTTATTTCTTTTGAGATATATTAGTTGTGTGCGATGCAAGTCATGTAAAACTGTAAATAGTCAAGTTTGGTCAATGTAAAAAGCAGGTTATTTTTTATGAAATAGACATGATGTGTTTTTCAGGGTAGACACCTGTATCATGTTTTGGAGGGATCTTTAGAAAACCTCTGTGTTGCGATTTCTTTTCGTGGAAATTGTTTTGCGCGTGAGTACCTTCGTCGAGATTGGTTTTCTCGTGCTGGACCGCAAGGTTCAAACCCTCTACTTCGTGTACATCGCGTGCGCAGGCGAGAAATTGCTACTGCTGGTGATGGAGTGTCGCGAAAGAACGGGCCGCAACAATAGATCAGATCTCGCTACGAGGTTCGGTCTATATCAATTTGTTTCAAAGCAAAGGTTGTTCATGGTACAATATTTTTCTTCGAGTTCTATTGAATTTTTTATCATGAGGAAAGATTGTAGCTCGCAAATGATGATGTCGGCGGAGAAGGGTCCATTGCATGGCTTGCCGTGGTACCAATGCTATACACGTGTGCGTGTAGGGCCGGTGAATTGTGCAACCTTGATGAATTGCTATTCTGAGATGAACTTGATGAGTCAGACTATGGTTGATGCTTTGAACATGCCGTTGATTGAACATCCAGAACCATACGAGCTTTGGTGGAAGGACAAGTTTGTCAAGATCATGCATCGCGGCGAGGTACGGTTTATCCAACGTGGACTTGGTGATCTAGTCATGTGTGATGTGCTTCCAATGCACATGCATACATGCTCAATACTGTTAGGAAAACTATGGACAGACAAAAGACAGTTGGCATATCATTCAGTTGGTAAATTGTCTTTTGTTCGCGGAGGACAATACATACTAGTTGATTCGTACACATCAGAGAAGTTTATGGGTGATCGCAAGAAGCGGGATGTTGCTCAAGCTGCATTAGAAGTGAAGAAGATGAAGGTTGAGGCTGGTGAAATTTTTCCAAGTGTAGTTTAGTCTACAGATAAAAATATTGATGAAGAGCTTAACTTGAAACCGAGGACGCTTTCGCTTGAAGGGGGAGAGGTTATTGCAACCAGGGTTAACGTTAACCTCATTGCTGCTCAAACATTGTCATGTGCCAAAGGATTACGGATCAAAGATATTTATGTGCCAAAAATATTTCAGTTTCTTGGAAATAGTAACGAGGTTGAAGCTTTGGTTGCCACCACGACTAAATATGCATCTCCAGCACAAGAGATGTGTTTGTATGAGTCTTGGAGGTACAACGTTGGCTGCTCATGCACGCATGCATTAGAGAGTCAAGGAGGACGTACACATGCAAGTGGGTCCAACCATGGATTAATTAGCGACCAAGCCATGTACGTGCATGAAAAAAATGACTCATACACTAGCAAGTTTGATATTAAAAAAGGAGAGATATGGTTATGCAGCGAGCAAGCAACAGATTGAATGGCAAGGAAAGAGCTGATGGTTTCGTTGCAGATATAAAGTGTCCGTACTGGTTTAAAAAGGAAGCTGTGAAGATTAACTTCTTATTTTTGTTCTTGCCTCACAAGGAAAATACCGATGTGATTAGGGTGGGCAGATCGTGGGACTTGCTTTGCTTATGTGCGACGGGATGGAGCCCACCTAGAGAGGCGAATGTGAGTAGAGTCCAGAGCGTTATTTTAATTAGAAGCTTCTCCGGTCGGTCAATAGTTACCTTTTTGGTTTTAAGTCGATTATTTATTTCTATTGAGATATATTTGTTGTGTGTGATGCAAGTCATGTAAAACTATAAATAGTCGAGTTCGGTCAATGTAAAAAGCAGGTTATTTTTTATGAAATAGACACGATGTGTTTTTCAAGGTAGACACCCATATCATGTTTTGGAGGGATCTTTAGAAAATCGCTGTGTTGCGATTTCTCTTCGTGGAAATTGTTTTGCGCGTGAGTACCTTTGTCGAGACTTGTTTTCTCGTGCTGGACAGCAAGGTTCAAACCCTCTACTTCGTGTACATCGCGTGCGCGGGCGAGAGGTTGCTACTGCTGGTGGTGGAGTGTCGTGAAAGACCGGGCCGCAACAACAGATCAGATCTCGCTACAAGTTTCGATCTATATCAATTTGTATCAGAGCAAAGGTTGTTCATGGTAAAATATTTTCCTTCGAGTTCTATTGAATTTTTTATCATGAGGAAAGATTGTAGCTCGCAAATGATGATGTCGATAGAGAAGGATCCATTGCGTGCCTTGCCGTGGTACCAGTGCTTTACACATGTGCGTGTAGGGCCGGCGAGTTGTCCAACCTTGATGAATTGCTATTCTGAGATGAACTTGGTGACTCAGACTATGGTTGATGCTTTGAACCTGACGTTGATTGAACATCCAGAACCATACGAGCTTTGGTGGAAGGACAAGTTTGTCAAGATCAAGCATCGCGTCAGGTATGGTTTATTCTACGTGGACATGGTGATCTAGTCATGTGTGATGTGCTTCCAATGCACATGCATACATGTTCAATACTGTTAGGAAAACCATGGACAGATAAAAGACAGTTGACATATAATTCAGTTGTTAAATTTTCTTTTGTTCGCGGAGGACAATACATACTAGTTGATTCATACACATCAAAGAAGTATATGGCTGATCGCAAGAAGCGGGATGTTGCTCAAGCTGCATCAGAAGTAAAGAAGATGAAGGTTGAGGCTGCTGAAATTTTTCCAAGCGTCGTTCAGTCTACAGATAAAAATATTGTTGAAGAGCTTAACTCGAAACCGAGGACGGTTTCGCTTGAAGGGGGAGAGGATGATGCAACCAGGGTTAACGTTAACCTCGTTGCTCCTCAAACATTGTCATGTGCCAAACAATTACGGATCAAAGATATGTATGTGCCAATTTTTTTTCAGTTTGTTGGAAATAATAACGAGGTTGAAGCTTTGGTTGCCACCACGACTAAATATGTATCTCCAGCACAGGAGATGTGTTTGTTTGAGTCTTGGAGATACAACGTTGGGTGTTCATGCACGCATGCATTAGAGAGTCAAGGAGGACGTACACATGCAATTGGGTCAAACCATGGATTAATTAGTGACCAAGCCATGTACGTGCATGAAAGGAATGACTCATACACTAGCATGTTTGATATTAAAAAAGGAGAGATATGGTTATGCAGCGAGCAAGCAACAGATTGAATGGCAAGGAAAGAGCTGATGGTTTCATTCCAGATATAAAGTGTTCATACTGGTTTAAAAAGGAAGCTCAGAAGATTAACTTCCTATTTTTGTTCTTTCCTCACAAGGAAAATACCGATCTGATTAGGTTGGCCAGATCGTGGGACTTGCTTTGCTTATGTGCGACAGGATGGGCCCCACCTCGAGAGGCGAACGTGACTAGAATCCAGAGGGTTATTTTAATTAGTAGCTTCTTCGGTCGGTCAATAGTTACCTTTTTAATTTTAAGTCGATTATTTATTTCTTTTGAGATATATTAGTTGTGTGCAATGCAAGTCATGTAAAACTATAAATAGTCGAGTTCGATCAATGTAAAAAGCTGGCTATTTTTTATGAAATAGACACGATGTATTTTTCAGGATAGATACCCGTATCATGTTTTGGAGGGAACTTTAGAAAACCTCTGTATTGCGATTTCTCTTCGTGGAAATTATTTTGCGCGTGAGTACCTTTGTCGAGACTGGTTTTCTCGTGCTGGATCCCAAGGTTCAAACCCTCTATTTCGTGTACATCATGTGCGCGGGCGAGAGGTTGCTACTGCTGGTGGTGGAGTATTGTGAAAGATCGGGCCGCAACAACAGATCAGATCTCGCTACGAGGTTTGGTCTATATCAATTGGTATCAGAACAAAGGTTGTTTAGGGTACTATATATTTCTTTGAGTTCTATTGAATTTTTTATCATGAGGAAAGATTGTAGCTCGCAAATGATAATGTCGGCGGAGAAGGATCAATTGCGTGCCTTGCCGTGGTACCAATGCTTTACGCGGGTGCGTGTAGGGCCGGCGAGTTGTGCAATCTTGATGAATTGCGATTCTGAGATGAACTTGGTGAGTCAGACTATGGTTGATGCTTTGAACCTGACGTTGATTGAACATCCAGAACCATACGAGCTTAGGTGGAAGGACAAGGTTGTCAAGATCATGCATCGCGTCGAGGTATGGTTTATTCTACGTGGACATGGTGATCTAGTCATGTGTGATGTGCTTCCAATGCACATGCATACATGTTCAATACTGTTAGAAAAACCATGAACAGATAAAAGACAGTTGACATATCATTTAGTTGTTAAATTTTCTTTTGTCCGCGGGGGACAATACGTACCAGTTGATTCGTACACATCAGACAAGTATATGGCTGATCGCAAGAAGCGGGATGTTGCTCAAGCTGCCTCATAAGTGAATAAGATGAAGGTTGAGGCTGCTGAAAGTTTTCCAGACGTCGTTAAGTCTACAAATAAAAATATTGCTGAAGAGCTTAACTCGAAAACGAGGACGGTTTCGCTTGAAGGGGGAGAGGATGATGCAACCGGGGTGAACATTAACACTGTTGCTGCTCAAACATTGTCATGTGCCAATGGATTACGGATTAAAGATATTTATGTGCCAAAAATATTTCAGTTTGTTGGAAAATAGTAACGAGGTTGAAGCTTTGGTTGCCACCACGACTAAATATGCATCTCCAGCACAAGAGACGTGTTTGTTTGAGTCTTGGAGGTACAACGTTGGGTGTTCATGCACGCATGCATTAGAGAGTCAAGGAGGACATACACATGCAAGTGGGTCCAACCATGGATTAATTAGCAACCAAGGCATGTACGTGCATGAAAGAAATGACTCATACACTAGCATGTTTGATATTAAAAAAGGAGAGATATGGTTATGCAGCGAGCAAGCAACGTATTTAATGGCAAGCAAAGAGTTGATGGTTTTGTTCCATATATAGAGTATCCGTACTGGTTTAAAAAGGAAGCTCTGAAGATTAACTTCCTCTTTTTGTTCTTGGCTCACAAAGAAAATACCGATGTGATTAGGGTGGCCAGATCGTGGGACTTGCTTTGCTTATGTGCGACAGGATAGGGCCCACCTAGAGAGGCGAACGTGACTAGAGTCCAGAGGGTTATTTTAATTAGTAGCTTCTTCGGTCGGTCAATAGTTACCTTTTTATTTTTAAGTTGGTTATTTATTTCTTTCGAGATATATTAGTTGTTTGATGCAAGTCATGTAAAACTATAAATAGCCGAGTTCGGTCAATGTAAAAAGCAGGTTATTTTTTACGTGGACATGGTGATCTAGTGGACATGGTACGGTTTGTCAAGATCATGCATTGCGTCGAGGTACGGTTTATTCTACGTGGACATGGTGATCTAGTCATGTGTGATGTGCTTCCAATGAATTGCATACATGTTCAATACTGTTAGGAAAACCATGGACAGATAAAATACAATTGACATATCATTCAGTTGGTAAATTTTCTTTTGTTCGCGGAGGACAATACATACCAGTTGATTCGTACAGATCAGACAAGTATATGGCTGATCGCAAGAAGCGGGATGTTGCTCAAGCTGCATTAGACGTGAAGAAGATGAAGGTTGAGGCTGCTAAAATTTTTCCAAGCTTCGTTCAGTCTACAGAGAAAAATATTGTTGAAGAGCTTAACTCGAAACCAAGGACGGTTTCGCTTGAAGGGGGAGAGGATGATGCATCCAGGGTTAATGTTAACATTGTTGCTGCTCAAACATTGTCATGTGCCAAAGGATTACAGATCAAAGATATTTATGTGCCAAAAATATTTCAATTTGTTGGAAATAATAACAAGGTTGAAGCTTTGGTTGCCACCACGAGTAAATATGCATGTCCAGCACAAGAGATGTGTTTGTTTGAGTGTTGGAGGTACAACGTTGGGTGTTCATGCACGCATGCATTAGAGAGTCAAGGAGGACGTACACATGCAAGTCGGTCCAACCATGGATTAATTAGCAACCAAACCATGTACGTGCATGAAAGAAATGACTCATACACTAGCATGTTTGATATTTAAAAAAAGGAGAGATATGGTTATGCAGCGAGCAAGCAACGGATTGAATGGTAGTGAAAGAGCTGATGGTTTCGTTCCAGATATAAAGTGTCCATACTGATTTAAAAAGGAAGCTCCGAAGATTAACTTCCTATTTTTGTTCTTGCCTCACAAGGTAAATACTGATGTGATTAGGGTGGCCAGATCGTGGGACTTGCTTTGTTTATGTGCGACAGGATGGGGTCCACCTGGAGAGGCGAACGTGACTAGAGTCCAGAGGGTTATTTTAGTTAGTAGCTTCTTCGGTCGGTCAATAGTTACCTTTTTAGTTTTAAGTCGGTTATTTATTTCTTTTGAGATATATTAGTTGTGTGCGATGCAAGTCATGTAAAACTATAAATAGTCGAGTTCGGTGAATGTAAAAAGCAGGTTATTTTAAATGAAATAGACACGATGTGTTTTTCAGGGTAGACACCCGTATCAAGTTTTGGAGGGATCTTCAGAAAACCTCCGTGTAGCGATTTTTCTTCGTGGAAATTGTTTTGCATGTGATTACCGTCGTCGAGATTGGTTTTCTCGTGCTGCACCGCAAGGTTCAAACCCTCTACTTCGTGTACATCACGTGCGCAGGCGAGAAATTGCTACTGCTGGTCATGGAGTGTCGTGAAAGACCGGGTCGCAACAACAGATCAGATCTCGCTACGATTGGTCTATATCAGATTGTCAGCGATGGATGAAATCATCACCGATGGGTTCCGTAGTTTAGTCCGTGTGCGATGTTATTTGCTCTGTCTACCCAATATCTATGTTCTGTCTACAGAACATGATTGAATAACCAAATTAAACATCCAATTACATAAGTACTATACACAACATTCACAGACACGTAAATAAACAATTAAATACATACTAAACTAGGAGAAACAATCATCTAATCAGCTACTTCTTGTGATGCTACCGCCACTGCTCTGTGGCTCGACCCTCGCCTGGGGTAGGACGAAGGCACTTCCTCATGTCAATGATCCGCTTGTACATCTCGTAGCTTGTGTACGCGTCCTTGGCTGCGAACTTGACGTGTTCTTCATCTAGTGTATGCACCCAGGCACTGTGACAGGCGGCATTGTTCTTCGTGCACTCACCCTTAATGTTCATGTAGTAGGGCTCGATGATGACCGAGGGGAGGTCAACCAGGGAGTCCTTCTCCTTCTTGCTGCCCCAGACCCTGTACTGGGCTTGGATGTCGACAAGCTTCTCGCAGGCCAAGCCCGAAGTCCCGAGCACCTTTAGATCGTTCTCGGTGTCCACCATAGCAAACATGTAGTGGAGGCTGTTGACAAACCTAATGAAATGCTAGCAAGGTCATGTGGCTAGGCAGTAGCGGTAGACAAGGACGTGATGGCGCACGCACAACTGGGCGATGAGAACCTTCTGATCATTCCCGGCACGACCGCTGGTGAACTCGAGGTCGAAGCCAACCACTTTGTACCTATCCTTAGCAAGCAACTGCTCCATAGTGTCGATGAAGCTCTCCACCGAGACCGACTCGTTTGTGTGCACCACCGAGAGGTCCTTTGATGCGGAGCATCCTACGATCATCCCCATGTACACTACAACAACTCCCCAAGCCCCAAGTGCCCACATGTTGAGACCTCAAGCATACGCCATTGGACCTAAGGTGAACTCGCTCCTTTCCGAATCTTCCCTTTTCGCATGTAAGACATGGATGCTACTTCAAGCGCGGACCTTGTGCATACTCAGGTACACCCGAGTAGACTATGGAGAGCCCAAGGACCAAGGCCAAGTGTGCGCGGGAGCGAAGGAAGGAGAAGGAAGAAGAGCTAGCTGCTACAGTGGTCGGACATCCGACCCGATCCCCGGAAATTCGGCCGCTTCCTATCCAGACAGCTCCGGAAGCGACCCCGACAGCCCGGACATCTAGCCCCATGCCCCGGACATCTGGTTCCTCCCGAAGCCCCGGAAATCCGGCCTCTTCGCTCGGACATCCGGCCCCGCCTATCCAGAGAGCACAGGAATCGGGCAACTCCAGCCCGGACATTCGGCCAGCGGCCAGGACATCCGGCTCTTCGTGAGCCGCCGGACATCCGGCCCCCAGCCCGGATATCCGGCACCTGCCTGTGCGCAGAGAACGGGCCAAGGGCCCATGTATCCCCCCTTTCCACTTACCCCTTCGTGGGCTAACACTATATATAGACCCCCTCCTCCTCCTAGTTAGGGTCAGCATTGGTTTAGCTCATATGTGAGATAGAGCTTTGCTCATCCATACAGATCTGCTCCTTCAGAGAGACCGCGGCGCCTCTACGGAGAAGATCCCCCTTGGATTCAAGACCCCCTCTTGGTTGGCCCCATCAAGACATCCTCTAGGAGAAGAACCGATTACGTTTGTATCGTCCTTTGTTGATCGTGGATCTTGTATCTCCTCTCGTGTTTCGAGGATCTAGCATAGGTGTGATCGTATCTCATTGGTTTGAGTGTTTCTCTTGTGTTTCCCCCCGTGTTCTTCGTGTTCTAAGTTGGGATCCGCTCCTTTCGTGAAAGATCGCCCGTTTAGGGTTCCACGCTACATCATCTTGGTATAATGAGCCACGTTGATCACGATTTCGGAGCCTCCCCCTTTGTTTTCTAGACTTGTTTTGTTGATTTTGTCCCAAAATCGAAAATTCCCCACAAAAATACC